>NC_061117.1:33170259-33217574 GCF_002878395.1 Capsicum annuum
ATTAAATTGAATAGCAACAACGGATTGTCGAATGAATGGACGTAATATGAATTGTATTAATTCTCAATTTTTCCACATTTAATGCAATAACTTTATTAAATTAACTCGTGACAACGGATTGACGAATGAATGTACGTAATAATAAATTGCGATTCTCAATTTGTCTACATTATATGAAATAACTTTATTAAATTGAATAGGAACAACGGATTTTCGAATGAATGTACTTAATAATGAATTTCGTCGATTCTCAATTGTCAATATTATATGATATAACTTTATTAAATTGAATAGCAACAATGGATTGTTGAATTAATGTACGTAATAATGAATTGCGTCAATTATCAATTTGTCGACATTATATGAAAAATTTTATTAAATTGAATAGGAACAACGGATTGACGAATGAATGTACGTAATAATGAATTTCGTCGATTCTCAATTGTCAACATTATATGAAATAACTTTATTAAATTGAATAATAACAACAAATTGTCGGATGAATGGACGTAATAATGAATTGCATCGATTCTTAAGCTATCGACTTTATATGAAAAACTTTATTAAATTGAATAGGAACAACGGATTGACGAATGAATGTACGTAATAATGAATTTCGTCGATTCTCAATTGTCAACATTATATGAAATAACTTTATTAAATTGAATAATAACAACGGATTATCGAATGAATGGACGTAATAATGAATTGCGTCGATTCTCAAGTTGTCGACTTTATATGAAATAACTTTATTAAATTGAATAGCAACAACGGATTTTCGAGTGAATGGACGTAATAATGAATTGCGTCGATTCTCAATTTGTCCACATTACATGCAATAATTTTATTAAATTAACTCTTGACAATGGATTGTTGAATGAATGTACGTATAATGAACTGCGTCGATTCTCAATTTGTCGACATTATATAAAATAACTTTATTAAATTGAATAGCAACAATGGATTGTCGAATGAATGGACGTAATAATGAATTACGTCGATTCTCAATTTATCCACATTATATGCAATAATTTTATTAAATTAACTTGTGACAATGGATTGTTGAAAGAATGTACGTATAATGACCTGCATCGATTGTCAATTTGTCGACATTATATGAAATAAATTTATAAGATTAACTCGCGACAATGGATTGTCGAATGAATGGACGTAATAATGAATTGTGTCAATCCTCAATTTGTTAACATTATATGCAATAACTTCATTAAATTAATCTGTGACAACGGATTGTCGAATGAATGTACGTAATAATGAACAACGCCGATTGTCAATTTGTCGACATTATATGAAATAACTGTATCAAATTTACTCGTAACAATATGGGAGTTGCAATAAGATTTAAAGTTGATTTGTGAAGAAAAGAAAATGGAAAGTTAATCATACTGGAATCCATAATTCTGACACTTTTGTAAAAACCGTCGTTAATCTCCAATCTGTGTTTGTATCATGCACAGTAGACTAAGACGATGAACTGTAATTGTATCCATACGTAGGTAGGCTAGGCAAGGCTAGGGTAAAAAGGGGTCAAATCGTTCACACTATTACATGCATCACTCTACATGCATTTACAGACAATAATCAAATCGGATAATGGGCAATCAGTCAGTGATTGTTCTTTTTTGGTGGTAAATTTTTCAACTTTTTAAAACCTACTACAATGTAACGAAATAAAACCAACTTGAAAATTTAAATCTGTTAAAACTCAATCTAGAAAATATTTATAAAAGGTATTGCTGAACATTTTAATTCCGTTATTATTGAACGTTCTAAAAAATAAATAAACACACAATTTTAAAATGACCAAAGTATTGGGTGGTTTAAGATTTGTGATCTAACAATGGTGCGAGACATGGAATGCTTCAATCAATACTCACATCAAATTAATGATCTTGCGTAAAAAAGGAGCTATTCAATCCTGCACATCTACTTTACTTACTTTTTCGATCACTATGACATGGGGCGGAGTGTTGACTGTGTGTTGAGGGGATTCTTCAATGCAACCAGGCTGTCAACTTTGCCCATCGACTGTTCAATAATTTTAAAGTTGGATTTAATTACCGAAAAAAATCATGCATCTAAGTGACATCTTTTTTGAAGTTTTTTAGTAGTTTGTAATTTTGTGTTTTCCTATTCAGTATCAAGCCTCTCAAACATTCAATGCAACCAACAAGCCTCATTTTTTATGTTATTGCGGTAATCAAGCTGTCTTGAGGAAGTCTCGCACCGATTCAAATCTAGGTTGACTGGTCTTTAACTGTGTGGTTGGCCAAGTTGGTGCTTTTTTTTACCGTGTTGTAATTATTTTATTTTTTAAAATGTAATCTAATTCTTTTAATTTGCTATAGTATAATGACGGTTGCTCTTTTTTCAAATGGCTTAAAGAGGATGCACCGGCGAGCAGTCCTTTCACGTGCAATTTGAAAGAACTTGCCAAGTTTGAAGTCCTCCAAAAGTTTCATGAATTCGAAGAAAATACGAAGCTTCGTACCTCACTGTTGTTTGAAGCCGAAGGGCGAAGGGATCACTTAAAAAGATTGCTAAAAGAAACCAAACAGGAGAGGGATCAACAAAAACAAAAGTGAATTTTCGCCCAAAAAAAAAAGAGAATACTCTTAAAAAATTGTTGTATGTTATGGTGTTTGCGTTGCTTTTTTGAAAATTTGTAATGGGTATGTACTAGAACAGAAAAAAATGTATTTTCTCCTAAACTCTTTAACGATTATGTCAGCTTATTGTTAGTAATCAACTATGGGATCCTTCTACAATTTCAAGAGTTTGCTCGGTTAATCTAGTACAGGTAAATCGGTTTGCACTCTAAAAATAAATCTACTACTATTTGATATTTAATAACTTAAAAGGTACTCTATAATATGAAGCATTCCAAATAAACAATTCACACAAAATCAATAAATGTAAGATGATGTCAAAGTGTGACTGATTCATTAAAGGCGAAAAGTCGTGGCAAAGTATTTAATTTTTTCATGATGAATTGAGAATTTTACTATCTCCAATTGTGAATGATTTTAAATTTTGATCAAGAGCGGAAAACTCTCCAAAAGTTTTGTGATTATAGTGAAATTTTGACAATTAAAACTTGGAGGGAAACCACAAACTTTTAAAATTTTTATTGACCACCTAAAAAAGGTTAACTTGTTACTACTATATAAAACGTCGTTGCTTTTGATAGTGTTTAACTTGTTACTAATATCCAAAGTTCTGATAGCCTTTACTTGAAAAAGGTATGAGTTGTCATAATTCTGTTTTTAGGCTTCTAGTGTTATCTTTCTTTATATTAAAATAACCACATTTCTTGTTTAATTTTTGTTTGTGCAGACTTATAATGGAGATTGAACAGATACGTTTTTGAATTGAATCTTTAAAGCAAAGAATTGAAAGTCTACCAGATCGTGAAGAATTTTAAAAAAATTTGTTGTTATTTTCCGACCAAATTCAAACTGTGGATAGAATGCTAAGGGGTTTACTCAGTTGCATGGGTTCCGATGCTAATGAATGTCTTACTACTCCATCATTACCCCCTCCTCAATAAATAATGGATGGTAAGTGTTAAGGTTATTTTGATCAGCTTCGACTGCTACGGATGTAATTTTGATTTATCAAACCATTCTCCAACGCGAATTAAATTAATTTGTCTCGATATATTTACTGTGATTTGTGCTAACCAAATTATTTGAATCAAAAGTATGTTGACTAGAACAAAGTAGCATAACAATAGAAGTATTTTCTACTAGCAATATTCAATCTCATAAAATACTTATGCCATGACCATGGCAAAATTTAAACAAACATAAAAAACAAACGAAACAAAACTAAGATAACTAAACAAAACATGAAAATTCACCACAAGCCATCTTAACTATCCCCGCCGTCAATTTTATCCATGTGCCAAAATAAATCCTACCTCATGTTATGCAGTTGCCGTCGAAATTTGTCATTTTCTACTCTGAGAGCATCCAAAATTCCCCTCACGGACTCGGACTGGATGATGGTTATGTGATTGACCCAGTGCGTGCCCGTTACCATAAATGTTGACACCAAAATTGTTCATTATTTTCAAAGACTATTTATGTTCTTGTAAAGTTTTTTTTTTCTAATGATGAAGATTGAAGAGTTAGATTTGTGTTATATAGTATCAAACCTATGAAACCCAAAGGAAACCATCTGAAAATTACATTCATTGAACGTGACTCTTTATTTTTTTTTAGAAATTTGAAACGTCTTTGACACGTAGCGAACATGAATCTTCGTTTTTGCGAAAAAAATTGAACCGTCTGAGGAAAATGTCGAACATGACTTTTATTAGGGTTAAGTAATTTAAAAGTCCGATAATTATTTTTATTTACACAAGCCGTAAGTTTAAAAGGTAATAGGTAATTATTACATTGTTCTCCTAAAGTAACATCAGTGATTACTTACTCTTTTTCTCTGTCCACTACTTGCTATTGATCACGCCCTAATGTTGGTCATAAAGAAAATCTACTTGCATTAGTTTTCTACAATGAATTAACAATCACACGCCACATTTAAAAATGTACATTATTTTTATCTCAATTTATTTGATGACGTTTGAATTTTGAGAATAAATTGAGTTATTATTTTATTATATTTTATTATATGCCTGCTAATTGATTTTAATATGTAGCGAGTTAAAATGTTAAAATAAAATCAACTATGGGGATAACCAAAAATCTCCCACTACTAAATCTGAGAAATATGTTTAAGATTTTCGATTTATAGAAGAGAAAGTGATTACTCTGATTATGTAAGAAGCTAATTATTTACATGGGATTGAAGAAACAAAATACAGAATAAGTGATTACACTGTCGGTGAATTATTAGTTAAACACAAAATTATATATTAAAAAAAGTAATCAGAATACAAAATAAGTTACATAGTTTGCTGCTGAATGAAAAAAATGACTTTTAGTCAACATAATAAAATTTAAACAAAAAAAAAAAAGACAAAGCAAAATTAGGATAACTAAATTAAACTAAACATGACATATCACCACAGGCCGTCATTCCTATCCCCGCCATCTATTTCATCCATGTGCTGAAATAACCTCTACCTGATGTATTGCATTTACCGTTGAATTTCATCATTTTCTCGACTGAGAGTATCCACAAGTCCCCTCAGAAATTTTACGTCTCTTCTAAGATCAACAGCTTAAAGGTTCGCGTATGATACCCCGGCAATAGCAAATTCTGTGATCGTTGGTTGACGATGGTTATGTGATTGGCCATTTGTATGACCGTTTACATGATGGTTTACGCGTGAATTTTCCATTTTTTTCCAAAGTTTATTTAAGTTCTTGAAAACTTTTATTGAATGATAAGGTAAATTGATGATTCTGGCTTGTGTTATATTGCATCAAACCCATGAAACTCACAGGTCACCTTGTGAAAGTTGTATCCAATGAACACGATTCTTCATTTTGCTGAATTAAATTTGAAACATATTTCATAATTATGAACGCGACTCTTCATTTTTTTAAATAGTTTGAATCATCAGCGACAATTAGTGATCATGTCGTTTAGTTTTGCCGAATTAACTTGAAACGTGTTTGACAATGATTGAAGTTAACTCCATATTTTGGTTAAGTAATTTTAATGTCTTTGATAATTATTGGTTACCATTTTTTTTGAATGCATGTTTGTTAATATGGTTCATAAATACTTAAAATTGTGTATTTTTTTATTAATTCGTCAAAAAACGTTAACTTAGAGAAGCTTCTACACAGACCACACTTAATTTTATTTAGGTTCGGGGGGTGGGACGGAACAACTACCAAGCTTCCTTTGTTGCACCATTCTCTCAATTCTACATTCAGCTACTTCAATACGCCTGAACATTGCCTCTTGCTTGTCGCCAAAGCTGTCCACGCAGCGCGTTAACACTTCCAACTCCACTTGTATTTTGTGAGCCTAAGTGTACAACGATAGAAGTGGATTAATCGTAACATACCTGTATTGAGGCAGGGCATGCAAAGGGTGAGATCCATATGAGTTGTTGGGTGGGTTACTCATTTTCACCTGCAATTTCATAACAATATTAAAAACTAAGAAGAAAGATGGTAATAGAAAAATGAATGAACGCGTGATCTGTTCTAACCTTATGTTATGTTCTATTGCACGAAGTTGCTAAGATTATTCCTATGTTGTGCTATATCCTAATACAAACACTCAATTTATAGAAAAGAATTATCACAAGAAAGTGACCTTTGCCTTTTGCTGACAATATTAACAGTCAACTTGTATAAACGTCGCACATAAATTTTTTTTATAATATTTGAAGTGTAAATTTTATTTCTAACTAAACTTAAGGTGAAAAGTAACGACAAATATTTGAAATTTAAATAAATTTTCTACGCATTCGTCTGTTACGCTATAGTTGTAGATCCAAAAATGAGTTAGTTTCACGGTATATCACTCCAAATATTAAAGTATGCAACTGAAGTAACATGTCACTAACATAACCCACTACAATCATCATCGCTGAACTACACATATAGTACAACCGTTTGAAATCAATGGAAGAGGTTAAATCTATATAAGGGTTTTATTGTCTACAAAATGTATTTCCTCGGTCCCATTTTATTTGTCTAAAATTTATATTTTTTAATTATTACTTGTCATTTTACTAAGTTAATGCAGGACTAGTACAATGGGACAGCTGGAGTAATACAGAATAGGAGAATTTTAATCTATTTTATTCTTCTTTGACCGTTGCTCTAATAAATGGGACATATATTACTACGGTATAACTAAGTAAGTAGTATTTGAACGTAAAAATTTAAATTAGAGTGGTGTAAGTTTAGTGCACCGTCAATGTATTTACAACTTGCACAATCATGTAACTTTTATTTGTTGTAGTAGGTCTTCCATTTTTTTACCTGATTGATGTAGGAAAGAAATACACAGACCGTGCATCAAAATTAAATTCGTAAAATTATTGCGTAAATGCGTAATGGGGTAGAGATATTAAGCAGCACGGATGTTATATTATATTATTAGCTAAGCATAATTTACAAAAAAAAAATTACTACCAACTTCTTAAACACCAAATCATTTGTAATTGCAAACTTGTTAATTACTACTCTACCATACTGTGCGAAGTGAGACTATTATGACATGGGGTTCCGTATCACATGAAAGATTTTGGAAATATTTGGAATAGTGACTCGAAAGGATGACTGCAAAGCTATTTCATTAGGCATGCGTGGCACTCTTTAATGGTGTCTTGGGAAATGACAAGGTTGCCTATCCAAAGTAAAAACAATGATGTCATAGCCGTCGTTTGAAAAAAGGATCCCTTCGTTTAAGATATGCATGCACTCCATTAAAAATCCTAACCAAATTTTAATGGGTTGTTTGGCTGAAAAAAGAAATTGATGGTTGGACTTGGAATTGGAGTTACTATTTATAGATATGAATATATATTGAAGTTGTTATTTAATTATCGTGTAAAAAATATAATTGATATAAGTGAAATATAATTTAAATTTTTTACAAAAAAAATAATTTCCCTATAGCAAAGTTGTATTTTTGAAAAAAAAAATCTATTTTTCACTCACTGAAGTGGAAGTAAGAAGTTTTTGGTGCATCAATCATTTCCAATGTTTCAAAGGGTTGCACCCCATCGCATAAATGCAACTATTCACAAATGGTCTTTTAATTGGACAACGATCTATTTAAATGACTTTAACATTAGCACAAAACTAGTCTTTACACATTTCATAACTCCCAAACTTATATTTTCGTTTAGTGTAATCTTGTTTAATCAGGAAAGAGTTGAAAAGGTTAATTGTTCAACTACCAAATGCTTATCTTCTCTCCATTATGTGATGATGTTTAATATTTTATTTTTGATTATTATCATCTCTTCTTCATTAATCTAACTTTTTTTGGTTCATACAGAAATGAAAGGAAAAATCAGCAAGAAGTATGCGAATGCACTGATGGAGAAGCCTATGAAGGACCGTTTAGTTGATCTACACTTTCTTTGCATCGACCTTGTCTCTAAGATGGATGTGATACTGGCCCAGCAAAATTAACTTCGTCAAAAAGTAGATAGTTTGGAGGCGTTGTTGAGGGCAACAACCCGTGCTTCAGGCCTTGATGACAATGATATCATCCCCCCATCACTCTCCTAGTAAAGTTGGTATCTTAGCACTCTATGCCCATAATGGAATAGTTAATAGTTTTGGTGTGGTTTTCTTTTGACAAGTTAATGACTAATAAAATTATTTTGTTGTAGTTGCAATGTTATGGTTGTTTAATTTCATTTTGTTTGACGAGTATGTTTCGATTGTAGTAAAAAATTTCATTATACGCAAGTTGCTTAAGTATATGATTTCGTTAAGTAAATTCATAATACTGTGAAATTAAAGATCAAATAAGAAATACTTTACAATTCATTGACAAAAGAAAAATGAGGCAGAATATACATAGGTCCGTATTTTTTTAATTAAGACGATTGACAAGCCTACAATTTAGGGTCTATGTACGTGACCCTATTAAGCCAAAGGAGGAAAATGGTGTTATTTTCAAACTTTTTGGGTGAAACCTATACTTTGCAATATGGAGGAAAGTGGTCATCAAAATTTGAATAGAAATTTAATTTGCTTGCGCTATTTAAAGGCAATCTTGGTTTCATTTCAAATGTACTAGTCCATTTTTTTTTATCATCTTTTGAAGGAGCTTTACCTAAGGTATGTACTGACATTAATATATTCTATTTTCCCCATCTTTGTTGCCCTATCACAATAACTCATCGTCAAATTTGCTGACTTACTAGTTTGGAAATGGACGATATCGATCCGATATGCATGAGCCTAGAAGAATTAGAGGAAAGAGTTGAAGCTTACCGCATCGTGAAGAAATTGAAGAAAAATTATAGAATTTATCCGATCGAATTCACTCATTAGACAATTTTCTTCGCTATTTACTTATATGTTTGGGCATTGATATTGATCTATGCATTCATACCCCACCTTCGCCCCTAGATAATGAATGATTGATGTAATTTGAAGATAAATGAAGTTATTGTGTTCATCTTATTAGAATGTGTTCTTTAATTTTTTCACTGCATTTTTAAACATCAAATCGTACTGTTAGAAACAAAGGGACCAGTAGGTTAGGTACAATCAGGCGCCATATTTCCCTACTAACCCTTAATCTTCCTTTGAAATCTTATTTAGTACTTATCTAAATAAATTCAGTCATTTCTATCAGCAAGCATTTAGTTTAGGTAATAAATACTTGCGATTTACCCAAGCCAAGCATCCTATAGGGGCAGCTCATCATTAATGCAATGTCATGATTTTTTATTCAGCAAAACAAATCATCAATTGAAAAATTAAACACAAATGGATGTGCCTTTAATATGGTCTTTTGGTAGTTTGAAATCATTTGATGATATAAAACATCGATTTTCTAAGTTAGTAGTTGGGCATGATAAATTTAAAATAACTTTATTTAATATTTATGTCCACTAAATTTACATTCTAATTTATCATAATAACTTTAAAACAACTCTAATTTATATGCATGAACAAATACAATTGTAACTTCATTTATATCCCCAACTTCTAATTTATCACTGCCAAACACGTACTACAATTATCTCAACTCAACTATCCCTTATCCACTATATAAATAGGGATCACCATTGCACTTAACAACTCACCTTTTCCTCAAAAATTGCAGAGAACTCTTTCTCGAAAAAAAAAAACTTTCTTTCCAACAAACATAACCCTATACGTGAGTTGAAGTAATTTATTTTTTCTTCTCCTAACATGTGAAGTGTTACACTGGCTTTCTTTTCTTGTAAACTTTGTATTCTTTTTATTTTTTGTTAACAATTGAGGGATATTATTTGAGACATTATTTTTTCATATTGCATGTCTGATTAGATTTAAGTTTTGCATTCTAAATAATATTTTATTCGTATTGCATGACTAATTTAGATTTTAGTTTTGCAATTTATTTTTAATCATGTGCTAAAGTTTTTATTCATCTATTATGTAGCAATGGTAGATCCAGTATGAGACGCGGCTATGTTGATGAATGCTGTCAGAGATCTACAGAGGATAGTGCATGATTTATGCTGGGAGTTGGTCGCCACTAGAGCGAGGCTTATTAAGGAGATGCGTAGAATTGTGGGTCATCTGCTCAATGGAACTCCGAAAGATAACGAGAATAATAATAAGAAGAACAATCAAGCTTGTGTTTTTTTAAAAAAATAATATGATGTTTTATGTAGTACTTTTTATCTAGTAGTTTTTGTTGTATGTAGTATTATGTAATTAGTTTTCGTCGGCTATAGTCTGGGCACCCCTATTTCGCGTTTATTATTAATGAAGCATATCTATATTTTCTCCTACTAATTTTAGTTTAAAAAAAGAAAAACTCACCCATGCAGAGCAGTATTACTTTGCTTCCGAAAAATCACTGAAATATGAAAAATCACAGTATAAATTGGGTTCCAATGTTATGAGAGTTAGTTTATGTTTTATTAATTTAGGCTTTTAAAAAGTAATGCAATTTGCACTCTTCTGAGTGACACTAGCTATTTGTTAGTCAAACTATGTTTAATAATGCCCTCAAGAGATAACTCGTCCAACGGAAAAGTATTTCCTAAATAACAAGCATATTTTCAATAGTTTAGTTTGTTAATAAAAAAAATTGACATTTCACTATCACAAAAGATTATTCATCCATTTCATTAAAATGACAAATGTCATATTTTAATGAATTACTCGTCTTTTAATTTATTAGCATAACTCAAAAATATTTTTCTTAGTGGCACATGTAGAGACACAATGGAATTTTGATTGAAATGAAAAAAAGAACATTCAAAGAATTTGCATTGGAAAGATAAGAATGTAATTCAAAATAAGGATTCAAAGAATTTGCATTAAAAAGATAAGAATTTAATTAAACCTTGATCGTTGAGGCTTCATCAACATTGAATATCAATTTCTAGTGGGTGAGTTCTATTTAAAGGTTCTCTAGTGTTAAATAATACTTAAGCATTGCTTAACTAATTTTGATAAGTTCAATGATAAAAATAAATCTCAATAGTTAGTTATTCATTCAATACTTGCTAACATGTTGCAGCACTAACCTATTATTTTGCTTATTACCAGGACAAAATCGATAGGATTTATCCGTAGCTAATAGATATTGACGGCAAGTTGGATGGTCTTCGCCAAGAATTATCTGCACGCATCAATGTGATTCAAGAGAAGCTTGGACTGTCGGAAAGCTACCATGCGGCGTTGGATGTCCAAGTCGATGCTTTGCATACTAGGATAAGTGTTATATTTGTACGATTAGGCATTAATCTTGGTGTTTTATTTTCTCCACCTTCGTCGGCTCCTTCAACGCCTACTTCATCACCCTCTTCATCCCCATCGTCACCATTCCTCCCCCCAGATTTTCCTATCTCGGTGATGTATTAGTTGTTTTTAATTCTTAATTATTGTTTAAATGAATGAAATCCTTTATGTAGCCGATTTTTGAATGTATTTCTAACATTTTATTATGATGATATTCTTTTCTACCCAATTGTTGGATGTATTCCTTAACAAAATAAAGCACCTAGGTTTCAAATCTAACTTTAAAAGCAAAAGCAAAATCGATTCATGCAAAGGCTTCACATAACTATAAAACGTGTGTAATATGATAGGGACAGTAAAATAGCATGTACATTAAGATCCCCACCTTATAGTAGGCCATATATAAAGGTTGCCTACAACATCTATATCTCGTTATCTTATCCTAAGCCGTTTGTGATATTGGATTTCTGAGCTTCTCTAAAAATTCTTGGTCATTTCTCTCACTTCTATCTACATCCGCAACTATAATGGATAGAACCCCCACAAGTTCCACGAGAAAGACTCTACAGCTAACCACGTTTCTTGAAGTCCTAGAGAAGCAATACTCGAAAAAAAAATCAATGTGATGTCTTGAAAGACGAAATGATCAAAATCTTCAAACTCCTCATGGACAAGGAGAAAGATGAATGGATCGAGTTTTTCCTGCTTTATGAACCAAGGCCCCTAACAAAGGCCTTTGACATCTACCAGGAGGTCCTGAAGGAAGACCGCATGTAGTGTATGTGCGAGGGTGGGTAGGTGGGGGGTTTGGGGTGGTTAGGCTCGTGTTTGGGGTTATTACTTGTTACTTTTCTTCCTAGTGGGTGAACAATTAACAGGTGGTTTACTTCATTAAATGAGCTATTTCTTCTCTTCTAGTTGTTAAATGTTGTTTCTTTGTATAATTGATGCTCCTGCCTTTGAAGGTTTCTTTATTTTCACTTTATGGTTTATAGTGGGGCTAACGTTGGTTAAAGTTATGCATTGAACATTATGTCCTGATTCATTTAGAACTACTCATTAACCTAGGAAAAATAGTTGAAACCTGATTCATGAGACGTTCAAATGTTAAGTAATAAACAAACAACAACATGTAGCATTTTAACTTAATTAAATTAAATAAAAATATTTTTGTTACATATGTGTCAATACTCCTAGAACACACAAATCCACGACTACTCAACATTACAACTATTAATAAATTGAGAAGCATCATACACAACATAATTAAATTCACAAGTTCAAATTTAAAAATTTCTTTACTTTATGTCATGTAATTATCAATCCAAAAAAAATTGCTCTACTCATGCTCATTGTCATTTACCATGTTGTTTTCGAGTCAAATTTTATCAAGGTTATCATGTGAATTTTGTGTCATTCATGCAAAATTTAGATTTGCAGGCTCCTTAATCAAACTTGAGAAGGGCAACTTAGACGGGTTTATATGTCGAATCCATCTTAATGGACATATACAGTGATAGATTTTGACAAAGCAAGATATAGGTTCATCATTCTGACCTACCAAAGCCAAATTAATTATATCAAGTACACACTCAACTACTACCTTTTAAATCTCACTATCTGTATTTTATTGAGTCACTATTTACTACGTAGATTTTATTCGGGTCGAATAGATAATACGTAACGTTGTAGTGTATTTATATGATCATTTTAATCACGAATTAGCCTAGTCATATCCTCACTTTTCACTATGGACTCGTTTAGCAAGAGCCATTCCGCATAAGAAGAGCTGCATGGAAGATTGAATTGTTTTGGATCGCTTTATTTTAATGTATTTGTATTGAAAAAGATTATATAATCAAGTCACTGTGATTTTGGAGGGGGTAGGCATCATGATATAGGGTCCTCAATGCTTCCCACTACTCACGCAATAACTTGCGATTTCTAGTTTTTTTTCAAAAAAAAAATGCGTACTATTAGTTTTCTTTATACTGATTTCATCCAGTCCAATTGGAAAATGCGTAACGATGTTGTATATTATATGATTATTTTTTTCTACGCAGTCATTTACCATGTTGATTTTCGAGCGATTCGACCAAAATTGAGATTATGCAAGCTCCTTACTCAAACTTGAGAAGAGCAACTTGGACGGATTTATTTGTCACATCTATCGTGATGGCCTTACAAAGTGATGGCTTTTGACAAGCAACATATAGGTTATCATTATGACCTACCAAGTTAATTGTATCCAACTACTCTTTCAACTACTACCTCTAACTTTAACTTTTGAGTTACTTTTTCTTATGCATTTTTATTCAGGTCCAATAAAACATACGAAATGATGTACTATATTTATGTGATCATTTTAATTAGTTGCATAATGAAAGATTATGACATAAACTCATCACTTCATTGTTTATATGGAAAATATAGTAATATTCGTTATTAATGTACTATTAAGAACCAATAAATCAAAAATAAAATGGTTGTTGGGAGCTTTGACTTTGGTGTGAAAGCTAAGCACCATCATGATCCCTCGAGGGATGTGGGTTCAATTCTCGCTTGCAATAAACTTTTTTCTTAAAGAAAGTGAGCACCCACAACCTCCCTCGTTCCCGAGGAAATTATTCCCGGCTGAACTAAGAAGAGATAGTTGGAAGATTGAGTTGTTTTGGGTCACTTCAACATTAATGCAACAGTGAGTTTCGCAAAAAGAAGCCTCAAGATTAAGATTCCAATGGCGGACACAAAATTTAAGGATAGCGGAAGCTTAAAAATTTTTTAAACTGACAAAAGATTAAAAAATTAACCTCAATGAAGTTCGAACCCGGGGCATTCCTACAAGTGGATTAACCCAGAGTCAACCTAAATGCCAATGCAACCAATCGGTTTTTGTTATGGTGGTTGTTTTTATATATTATTGGGTCACTTCAACATTAATGCATTTGCATAGTTAAAATTATGACAAGAAGACATTCTCATTTATAGGGTAGATATCATGAAATAGGCTCATCAATCCTTCCAACTACTTACTCAACGATTTGCAATTTCAGGTGTCACAATCTAAAAACTAGGGTCATGATGGCACTTGTCGCGGCGTACCTTGACAAGTAAGCCTATCACCCAAACTGATACGAAAAGAGAAAAAGATAGAAATATCCCATGGTAAGGCTTCTAGAACGAAGACGAACTATATAAATAATCATAACAATGCAGAAAGAACTTATCCCAACTACTAATCATGCCCCAAAACCAGGGGTCAATAGTGTAAGAACTACTATTACAATCCAAGAGTCAAATACATCAAAAAAATAACCATAAAGGAATAATAACTGTCTCCGAATACTAATAAAGACATAACTAGTATAGAAAGATAAAGGTGAACTTCGGACGCATGAATGTCCAACTGCTACCTTGGAAGCTCCAATAATCGTCCGAGTTAAGTAAGCTGAGGTGCACTCGAGCTAGGACCTACACCGAAACGGCGCAGTAGGCATGAGTACGATTCACTTGTACTCATTAGGTATCATAGGTCGACCAAGCAAAGTAGTCAATAAAGCATACAAAATATACACTAAGGGCATTTCACCTGCAATCAGAAAATATCCCAAAACGATAGCCCACACCATTTGCTCTAACAGTTCTAATATATCTCACATATATTACAAAAATACACCAAGATATAGAACACAAGTATACATTATGTTACATATAATTAGAACAAGAGAGAACATATAGATACAAGATCATCAAATACAAGTAAAGGAAGGTAGGACAAATACATAGATGATAAGTCAATAAGACAATACAACACAACATAAACACAATAAAATAAGTCCAATGTATATGATAATGATGATGATGATGATGATGATGATGCACGAGGTTGTCGTACAACCTCTGGGATCGTCGCACAATCCCCGTATACACCTACGGAGCTAAAGTATCCCGACGTAGGACCCATGGGGGGTTCTTCAACCCATATACAATCCACATATCTCATATCTTCTTTCCGGCATATCCCTCAAAAATGGTTTTATAAGATGTTACAATATTTTTAAAAATGTGTTGCTAGTGTTTCTCAGATATTGCCACGGTGGTACCAATGTTTCATGAATGAGTATGATATGAAGATGTAATGCTCAACTCATCACAGTAAGTATTTCCACAACCAACCACATGATATATTTCCACAACCAACCATAATGATACATTTTCACAACCACATGAGCCAATATTCACTGTTATTTTTATTTCATCCATGAATTTGCACGTCTTATATGCCAATAAAGTATGAATATAATCACAATACACCAATGGTACCACATTAAACAATACAATACAATTGTTATAATCACAATACACCAATGGTACCACATTAAACAATACAATACAATTGTTCACATGTATTCAAGTCTATCAATATCACATAGGACCCCACACGGTCAAACATATCACATAATATTTCAATTTTGACAATTACATCACATATAGGTCCCCACACGGGCACAACACTTAGATAGCCATTTTTCATGATTAGCTCCCACCCTTAACATGCATTTTATCCCATCATTTACTACCCATTCCAGTCTGAGGAATTAAGTCATAACCTACCTCGAACGTCGAAACTGATCTGCTACACTTGAACCCATGACCTTACTTTTCATGAACAATCCCGAACTTCACTAGAAATATCAAATATGAAATCTATGTGTCAAAACAAAACCAACGACACCCATATTGACTACTTTTGGTTCGGGGTCAAAACGGACCCCAAAATGGATTTTCAAAAAAGAAGGTCAAAATCGAAACTTTACTTTAAAAATATGTTCCCCATATTTTTAGAAACCTACAGCTGAAAACCCAAGTTAAATCGAGTCAAAAACAAGGTTCAAATCAAATAAAAACCATTTTTGAGCTTTACTGGATAAAATATTTAAAATCCGGGTTAAAATAAAAAATCGGGGTTGTTTTGAAGGTTAAATCGACGAAAAACTAGTAATTATAAGATAAAAGTATTATTCAAGTGAAAATAAGTGAAATTTGGATTTAAAATCATGCCCTAATATTTTTGAAATTTTGAGAAATTTATCAAGAAATTACTACGAAAAGAGATGAATTCTTACTTTAAATCCGTAATAAAATCAAGAAAAAGATGTTAACCTATCTTTCCAAACTCTCACAAACTTCACTTTTAAGCTCTCAAACTATTTAGGGTTTAACTCTCAAGAGGCAAGATGAAAAATGAGCAAAATGGGCCAAAAAGGTGAAAGAAATCTGCTATATATTGCACATTTTTCAGCAATAACTGTGCAGTCTTTTCTTTTCTAAGTCGAAATGGACTTCGACGGGGTGCTCGAGATTCGTTCGGAATTTTTTTTATGCAAACGAACTATGAAACCACACTAAAATCGACGTTCCGGACGCCATGGCGATACCAGATTTTTCAGAAAAAGTCGTTTTCACAAAATTAACCCCCGAAATCCGAAATCATAATTTTCCAAATCGAAGGTCGAAATGAGATTTAAAAGCCGTAAAATCATACCAAACATGCTAACACACTAAAATCGATATTTTGGATCTGCTGGCGAAGTTGGATTTTCCATACGAGATCGTTTCGACTAAATGTGGGTCCCACACCCAACTTTTCAATTTTTCAACTTTCCGATCAATAGGTCTAAATGAGCTCGGGTGCACCGGAACCCGAACCAAAGATCTACCTAGCCTAAAATTGATATTCTGGAGCTACTGGCGCAGTCCATTCGGTCATCCATTGCATGTATCAAATTATAACTACATGAGTCCAAAATAAGGCTCTCGAAGCCATCAAAAACCATAATATTGCATAAATGATACCAAAATGCATCGAAAATCATGCCAAACACTCCCACACCCCAGAAATATCATAATACAACTACGGGGAGGGTTAAAATAGTCAAATCACACAAAATCACAAACTTCATATATTTCATCAATTTTTTTTCTTTTTATATATATTTTTTTTTTCAAGTCATTACATCATCCGCCACTAAAAATCTAGTTCGTCCTCGAACTAAGACAAGAAAATACCTGAATCAATGAAAAGCTGGGGATAGAAACTACGCATATCAGACTCAATCTCCCAAGTAGCCATATCTACAGGTCAATGTTGCCACTGGACCTGAACCACAAGGATCACTTTAGAGCGCAACTGCCTAATATCCCTAGATAAAATGGAAACTGGCTCCTCAACAAAGGAAAACCACTCATCTAACTGAGCTGACTCCTAACGAATGACATGAGACTCATCAAGGATATAGCAACGAAGCATAAAAACATAAAAACTGGATGAACAACTGATAAATCAATGGTAAAGCCAACTCATAAGCCACATCATCAACAGTCCGAAGAATCTCAAATGGATCAATATACCTAGGGCTGAGCTTGCCCCTCTTCCCAAACCTCATCACACCTTCATGGGTGAAACTCAAAGGAAAACACTATCACCAATACCAAATCTCAAGGCACGAAGTCTATGATCAACATAACACTTCTGCAAACTCTGAGCCTCTCTAAGTCTATCCCGAAAGACTCAGACTCTATCCAAAGACTCACGAAAAAAGTTCGTACCTCGAGGTCTCACCTCAAAAACATCAAACCAACCTACCGGAGAGCGACAACGCCTACCATACAACGCCTCAAAAGGAGCCATATAAATACTAGAATGGTAGCTATTATTATATGCAACCTCTGCTAAAGCCAAATGCTGCTCCCACTGGCCACCAAAATCCATCACGCATGCACGAAGCATATCCTCCAAAACTTGTATAGTCTATTCTGACTGGCCATCAGTCTGGGGGTGAAACGCTGTACTAAGATCCACTCAGTACCCAACTCAGGACCTCTATCTGAAATAATGGACACCGGCACACCATGCAGACACATAATCTCACGAATGTAGATACGGGTTAACCTCTCAGCACTAAATGAGACCTGAACCGGAATAAAATAAGCTAACTTGGTCAATCGATCCACGATGACCCAAACACTATCAGAACCATGAGATGTACGAGGAAAACCAGTCACAAAATCCATAGTGATGCATTCCCACTTCCACTCAGGAATGTGTAACCTCTGAAGCAAACCACCAGATCTCATATGCTCGGCCTTCACCTGTTAACAACATAGGCAACGAGCCATAAAATCTGCTATATCTCGCCTCATACCACCCCACCAGTAGTGTTGTCTCAAATCATAATACATTTTAGTCACACCTGGATGGATGGAATATCTGAAACAATGGGTCTCCGCCAAGATCAAGCTAATCCAGTCACCCACTTTCGACACACACTCTGCGTCTAATCCGCAAAACTCCATCTGAATTAAGTGAGGCTTCTTTAGCCTCTCCACTCAATACCTTGTCTCGAGTCGACCTCAATCCAACATCATCAAATTGATGACCTCGAATCTGTACCATCAAAGAAGATCTAGCATCCACAAATGCCAAAACACGCCCTGGCGTCGAAATATCAAGTCTAACCATCTGATTAGCTAAAGACTGAACCTCTAACGCCAAAGGCCTCTCTTGGGTCAAAAGATGAGCCAAGCTACCTATGCTAGTTGACTTTTGACTCAAGGCATCCGCAACAACATAAACCTTGCCCGGATGGTAGAGAATAGTTAAGTCATAATCCTTAAGCAACTCAAGCCAATGGCGCTGCCCCTAAGAAAATCTCGCTGATAAAGAAGTACCAAAGGCTACGATGATCTGAGAAGATCTCACAATGGAATCCATACAAGTAGTGCCTCTACAACTCAAGGCAAACATAACTGCGCACAACTCCAAATCATGGTAGGATAATTTCTCTCATGAGGCTCCAATCTTGACGAGACGCATACACAATTACCTTGTCCTCCTGCATCAACACAACACCTAACCTAACACCTGAAGTATCACAAAAGACAACAAATCCCACACCCTCCTTGGGCAAAGCCAATATAGGAGCTGAAGTCAACAAATCCTTGAGCTTTTCAAAGCTTGCCTCACAACATCATACAACTGGAAGGAATTCTTCTTCTGAGTCAACTTGGTCGATGGAGCTGCAATGGAAGAGAAACTCTCAACAAAACACTAATAATAACCAGCCAAGCTAATAAAACTCCAAATCTCGGTGGGCAAAGTAGGTCTAGCCTAATAACAAACCACTGTAACCTTAGCTGGATCAACCATAATACCTTCCTTAGTCATCACATGACCCAAGGAAGAAACAGACTAACCAAACCTCGCACTTAGAGAGCTTAGCATACAACTTCTCACCTCTCAATCTCTAAAGAACAATCCACAAATGCTCCCCATGCTCAACCTCACTCTTGGAATAAACCAAGATATCATCTATAAATACCATAATAAAGGAGTCAAAATACGATCGAAATGCCCGGTTCATCAACTCTTTAAACGCGGCAGGGGCATGGGTCAACCCAAAAGACATGACCAAAAACTCATAATGATCATATCTAGTTCAAAAATCTATTTTCGAAATATTCAAAGCTCTAATCCTCAACTGGTGAAAACCAAACCGCAAATCAATCTTCGAAAACACTACAACACCCTGAAGCTGATCAAACAAATCATCACTGCGAGTAAGAGGATACCGATTCTTAACCATCACCCTATTCAACTGTCGATAGCCAATACACATCCCCATAGACCATTCTTTTTCTTTACAGACAAGACAGACGCACCCCAAGGTAAAACACTAGGTTGAATAAATCCCTTATCCAACAACTTCTATAACTGATCCTTCAGTTCTTTTAACTCTATTCGGTTCATCCTATAAAGAGGAAATAGAAATAGTCTTGGTGCCCAGCTCAATATCAATGGCAAAATTAATATCTCAATCTGGAGACATACCAGGCAAGTCTGTAAGGAACGCATCCATAAACTCACAAACAACACAAACAGAATCCAAGAAAGGAAGTGAAACAACACTGGTGTCACGAATATGGCCAAGTAATATAAATATCCCCTATCAACCAATTTACAAGCCTGAACATAAGATATGACCCTCTTAGGACCCGAATAAAGTGTGCACTTCCAAGCTATCCTTTGCACACCCGACGAAGCTAAAGTCACAGTCTTAGCACAAAGATTTAGGATGGCATGAGAAGGATCCAACCAATAGATACCCAAAATAGCATCAAAATCGACCATATCTAACACAAGTAAGTCTACCAAAGTCTCACGCCCGATAAAAGTCACAACACAAGATTAGTAAGCCCGATCTTCCACTAAAGAATCACCTACTGGAGTAGATACACGAATAGACATGGCAAGAGGCTCTCTAAGAGAATCAAAACCCGAAGCAAAATATATAGACACATAGAAGAAGTCAATCCAAGATCAAATAATAAGATGCAGGTCTAAAACAAATGGAACGGTACCTGCGATCACAATATCTGAAGCCTCCGCCTCAAATTTGAATGATATAATATAACACTATTTGTGACTACTAACTGGCTGAGTAGCCCCACAACCACCAACACGGGCTCTACCATCTCTACCTCTTGCACCTTTGGTAGAACACCTACCTCTCATAGCTGAAATAGGAATAGCTCTAAACACACGGTAAGAACAATCCTTGGCCATATGGCCAACCTCATCACCTACATAGCAACCTTTACGACCAATCTCAATCAGAGAAAGTACAACTGAGCCCGAATGGCCACCTGAACTGCTGAACTAGAACATCCACCAGCTGAACTCTATAAAATCACCTACACTGGCCTACGATAGTATCCACGAGAATATCTAAAATCTCTACCTCGATAGGTTTGACTCTTTAATTCACCAAAAAACACACCTTCTTGGCGCCTCCCTGAGATACACTAAGAATACCCTCTGCCATCTTAGCATAATACACAATACTCTGAAAAAAAAGCCCTAAACACAACTATCTAAGATGTAGCCAACTGAATAGAAAACATTCAAACCCTTCACGAACTTCCATACCTTCTCAGAATCAGTAGAAATGCTATCTTAAGAACATATGGATATGGCATGAAAGTGTGCCTCATACTCAGCAACTGCATGGAGCCCTGCTCCAAATGATCAAACTCGTCCCACATACGATCTTCCCAAACTAAAGGCACAAATTTCTCTAGAAAGGCATCAACAAAGAACAAACTGATCCCATGACAACTTAGGATCATCAATAAGCCTACAACCGACAAATGATATCCACTAATTTCTTACAGCATCTCTCAACTGATATGTAGTATAAACCACACCATTCGCGTAGAAAGAATGAAACACAACTCAAAATATAAGATATGAAAGAATTCGCATGATAAGGAATAAAATGAGGGACGTTTCCTAAAGACATCATATAGCCTCTCGAAGATAGATACGGACATCTACGTATCGATCCACGAGACTCTATTAGACATCCCATTCTTACACCGTTGAAACCAATGAAACCTATCTTTGATACCAATTTGTCACGACCCAAAAACTAGGGTCATGATGGCTTTTGTCGTGGCGTACCTTGACAAATAAGCCTATCACCCAAACTGATACGAAAAGAGAAAAATATAAAAAATATCCCAAGGTAAGGCTTCTAGAACGAAGCCGAACTATATAAATAATCATAACAATGCGGAAATAACTTATCCCAACTACCAGTCATGCCCCAAAACTAAGTGTCAATAGTGTAAGAACTACTAATAAAATCCAAGAGTCAAATACATCATAAAAATAACCATAAAGGAATAATAACTGTCTCCGAATACTAATAAAGACATAACTGGTTTAGAAAGATAGAGGTGAACTTCGAACGCATGAATGTCTAACTACTACCTTAGAAGCTTCAATAATAGTCTGAGTCAAGTAAGCTGAGGCACACTCGAGCTAGGACCTACACCGAAAGGGCGTAGTAGGCATGAGTATGGTCCATTTGTACTCAGTAGGTATCATAGGCCGACCAAGCCAAGTAGTCAATAAAGCATACACAATATACACTAAGGGCACGTCACCTGCAATCATAAAATATTCCAGAACGATAGTCCACACCGTTTGCACTAACAGTTCTAATATATCTCACATATATTACAAACATACACCATGATATAGAATACAAGTATACATTATGTTACATATAATTAGAACAAGAGAGAACATATAGATATAAGATCATCAAATACAAGTACATAGATGATAAGTCAATAAGGCAATATAACACAATATAACACAATAAAATAAGTGCAATGTATATGATAATGATGATGATGATGATGCATGAGGTTGTCGTACAGCCTCTGGGATCTTCGTACAATTCTCGTATACACCTACGGAGCTAAAGTATCCCGACGTAGGACCTATGGGGGATTCGTCAACCCATATACAATCCACATATCTCATATCTCCTTTTCGGTATGTCCCTCGGAAAGGGTTTTATAAGGTGTTACAATATTTTTAAATAGGTGTTGCCAGTGTTTCTCAGATGTTGCCACGGTACTACAAATGTTTCATGAATGAGTATGATATGAAGATGTAATGCTCACAACCCATGACAGTAAGTATTTCCACAACCAACGACATGATATATTTCCACAACCAACCACAATGATATATTTCCACAACCATATGAGCCAATATCCACTCGTTATTTTTATTTCATCCATCAATTTCCACATGTCTTATATGCCAATAAAGTATGAATATAATCACAATACACCATTGGTACCATATTAAACAATAAAATACAATACAATTGTTCAATGTATTCAAGGCGATCAATATCACATAGGACCCCACACGGTCAAACATATCACATAATATTTCAATTTCGACAATTACATCACATATAGGCACCCACACAGACACAACACGTAGATAGCTATTTTTCCTGATTAGTTCGCACCCTTAACATGCATTTTAAACCATCATTTACTACCCAACCCAGTCTGAAGTATTAAGTCATAACCTACCTCGAAAGCCGAAATTGGTCCGCTACACTTGAACCGCAACCTTACTTTTTACTAACAATCCCGAACTTCATTAGAAACATCAAATATGAAATCTATGTGTCAAAACAAAACCAACGACACCTATATTGACTACTTTTGGTTCGGGGTCAAAACGGACCCCCAAAGTGGGTTTCCGAAAAAGAAGGGCAAAATCAACACTTTACTTCAAAAATATATTCCCCATATTTTTAGGAACCTACAGCTGAAAACTCAAGTTAAATCGAGTAAAAAACGAGGTTCAAATCAAAGAAAAACCATTTTTGAGCTTTACTGGATAAAATATTTGAAATTCAGGTTAAAGTCAAGAATCGGAGTTGTTTTGAAGGTTAAATCAATGAAAAACTAGTAATTATAAGATAAAAATACTATTCAAGTTAAAATAAGTGAAATTTGGATTTAAAATCATGCCCTAAGATTTTTGGGGTTTTGAGAAATTTATCAAGAAATTACTAAGAAAAGGGATGAATTCTTACCTTAAATCCGTAATAAAACCAAGAAAAAAAATTTAATCTAGCTTTTCAAACTCTCACAAACTTCACTTTTAAGCTCCCAAACTATTTAGGGTTTAACTCTCAAGAGGCAAAATGAAAAATGAGCAAAATAGGCCAAAAAGGTGAAAGAAATCTGCTATATATGCAGATTTTTTTCAATAACTGTGCATTCTTTTTTTTTTTCAAGTCGAAATGTACTTCGACGGGGTGCTCGGAATTCGTTCGGAGTCTGTTTTATGCAAACGAACTATGCAACCACACTAAATTTGACGTTCCGGACGCGATGGAGATACCAGATTTTCCAGAAAAAGTCTTTTTCACAAAATTGACCCCTGACATCCGAAATTATAATTTTCCAAATCGAAGGTCGAAATGAGATTTAAAAGCCGTAAAATCATACCAAACATGCTAACACACTAAAATAGATATTTTGGATCTGCTGGCGAAGTCGGATTTTCCATACGAGGTCGTTTCGACTAAATGTGGGTCCCACACCCAACTTTCCAATTTTTCAACTTTCCGATCAATAGGTCGAAATGAGCTCGGGTGCATCGGAACCTGAACCAAAGATCTAACTAGCCTAAAATCGATATTCTGGAGCTACTGGCGTAGTCCGTTCGGTCATCCATTGCACGGATCAAATTATAACTACATGAGTCCAAAATAAGGCTCTCGAAGCCATCAAAAATCATAATATTGCATAAATGATACCAAAATGCATCGAAAATCATGTCAAACACTCCCACACCCCAGAAATATCATAATGCGACTACGGGAAGGGGTAAAACACTCAAATCACACAAAATCATAAACTTCATATATTTCATCAATTTATTTTATATATATATATTTGTTTTTCAGGTCATTACATCAGGTCAACATATTATTAAAGGTTAATTTTTATTGTGCCTATATCGTTCCATTCCAATAGAAAATACGTAATGATGTGATCCGTATTTTTATATAACATCTGATACATGATTTATTAAGTTCAACAACTAAAATTGCACCACATTATCAATCATAGATTTCAAATACACCATGTGATTCATATATTTATTGGCAAACATATGAACAAACCACACGAATAAAGCATATTCATTGACTATAATAAATGTACATTCGTTTAAATGGTTGTTAATGCATGCGACGCATACTATAATAAATGTACACTCGTTCCATAAATGGTTGTAGTGACATATATGGAATGATATTGAACGCTACAATAGTATAACTAAATTGTTCTTATGTCTTCAATTTATTGGCATCACATCGTGTTTCTTCATCCCATTGATCCTTGGCCACTTCTCTTAATGAACAAGTCGTCTTTCACCAGTCGCCACACAGACTTCTGCA
Organism: Capsicum annuum; assembly: GCF_002878395.1. Taxonomy (NCBI): domain Eukaryota; kingdom Viridiplantae; phylum Streptophyta; class Magnoliopsida; order Solanales; family Solanaceae; genus Capsicum; species Capsicum annuum. The sequence continues at coordinate 33,195,491 of NC_061117.1, forward strand.
AACCGGACCGTCACTATAACTGATTTCTCTTTCAAAAACACCCCTATTTACGTTGTTCAATCGATAAAAATGGTAGTGAGAATAATGATGTTTGTGATGACCAAAAAACGTAAACAGAGTTGGTTTTCGAAGAGGAAGTAGCTTCAGTGACGGATCAGTTTAAAGGACTGAAGTTTGAATGGAGACTGAAGTTTGAATGGAGACTGAAGAAAGACGACCTGTTCGTTAATAGAAGTGACCAAGGATCAATGGGATGAAGAAACACGACGTGATGCCTATAAATTGGAGACATAAGAACGATACTAATTATACTACTATAGAGTTCAATAACATTCCATATATGTCACAACAAATATTTTTACCACTCTTTCTTTGTCTAATGTTTTCCTTTCTACTACCAACATAGTGGTTTTCGATAATTTTAAAGCTGATTGCTTTGAATTATTTAACGATCGATTTATCTACTAGCTTGCATATCATTAATTCTATTGATTTAAGATCTTCTAACCCCTTCAAATTTGATGGGGAATGACAAGAATCCCCTTGTCATTCTACTTGTTACAAAATAACGAAGCAAGCAAATTGACCATACTTTTGTCATCTATTACGGTGTTTTAAAAATTTTACAACAACAACAACATATTTCTTTCCTGTATGATGCATGATGAGGCTGAAAATTCTTAATCCCGTATAATAAAGCTGATTACGATTTGGTTAAATGGGATACTCATATCTAAGAAAATATAGTCGTAATATTAAACAACTTCAACACCTACACACAGGGGCAGATCTATGTAGAAGGTATGGGGTGGCACGACACCTGAACTTCTCGGATGAAACTCTGTATATTTATGTGTATATGTATCAGTTAATGTATAAATATTATGCTTGACACCCACAATATCAAATGGACTAGTGGCGTAAGTGGTCGAAATTGTTGGATTTAACTTCAACAACGCGGGTCAGAAACCCGCTTTGCACTGTATTTTTAGAATATTTTTAGCACTTGTCTGTTTTCTTTTTTAAAAAAAAACATAGTGTGGCTATGAAGAATAGAACCCATGACCTCTTCTTTACAAAGCACTTAACAATACCAACTAGGCAAGCCTTCATATAATACTAATACTTGTTAGATATATATAATTATAGTTTACTTTTTGAATATTGATTCCACTATCCTAAAATATCGTATGGAGTATACGTTATTGTTCAAAATAAGGTGGCACCCAGAGCTTTTGAATCTTGGATCCGCCTTTGCCTACACATAAATAGAGAAGTATTTATGAGTATCATACAACGTCGTAGAATCAAATATAATAAAGATTAAGGAAAGAAAAGGCACATCGTACCATAAAAACTCATGTATTGTGGGATGATTACTTACGTTTGCATCATCGCCTCTACCTCCTCTACTATCACATACCCCACCTCCTCTACTACCTCTACGACCCCGTTTCCTGCCGTCACTCCTACTTTGACTGTTTTGTCCCTCCTCGTATATATCATAGTATCCAGATCCCCATCTTTTAGCATCTCCACAGAATGTGTATTAACGCAAAGATCTATTTATGTTGATCTGTGGCTTTCCACGTGAATGAACCTTCCTCAAATTTCTTACGATTGTTGCATCAGTATCGGAGTTCGAATCAGGAATGTTAGGGATAGCCATGTCATCTTCCCAGACCATGTATGTTTTGAAATGATCTTTCAAAATATTCTTCAGGTCCCTGCGTCTAACGGGACAGTCCAATATGAGGTCGCAGTTTCTATCGAACCATTTCTTGATCCCATTGTACACTCAGTACTCGTCCATCATTATTGGGTACCCTCTTGAAAAGAATTTACTCAGATGTGGGCGAACTATGTCTCTCCTCCAGTGGCGAAGTATATATCTATCGTGAAATAGACGAATCCTTTTGAAAGTCATCATCCTCATAATGTGGCAGCACGCAATCCCTTCACTTTCGAAAGTCTTGCAATTCCATTTAATATATTGATTGGCGGGATGGTACTCCACGGTGAAGAAGAAATTATCAACGTGATAATCACTTCGTATAGAATAGTTTGTCACGTTATATACCTCAACTCTCTCCACCGCTTTGAAATCGACATGTCTTTTAATTTCAAAGTGTGGTAACCTTGTAGCATGTACCCTAAAGGAATAATAAATAGTGCGGGTGTAGTGGCCATATATCTGCATATCCCAATCGAATACGCCGGTAAGTCGTACAAGCTATTTTTTTTTTGCTAGCTTGGCTCTCCAATTCCTTCTTATATTTAAACCTGAGGCCAACCTCATATTGCTCGACAAACTGCTTTAGAGAGCTTCAACCACTGATGTAGCCATCAAAGAAGGCATGCGTTGACTCATACATTTGCGTGGACATCATACCAGCCCAAAAAAAGTTCTTGAGAAATAAGGGAACCCATTTGGACCACTCCAAGTAGAGACTTTAGAACTAAAGCCATCGACTCAGGTCGTATTCTTCAATGAAGGCCTGTCATTTATCCCCAAATTCAAAAATTATAATGTTGTCAAAGATGATCTATTTGAAGCGAGCCTTGATAGGCTTATAATTGGTCACCCCCTAAGCTTTACGGGTAGCTTGGTAAAGATGTGCCAAATGCAATACCTGTGGACGGTATTTGAAAGCACCTTACGAATGGTTGCCTTTATACTCTCACATTGGTTTGTGAGGATAGCCGTTGCAGGGATTTCGCCCATGGCCATAAGCCAAGTTCTAAATACAAAAACATATGTTTCGATGTCCTCACTCATGAGCAAAGCACATCCCAGAAGTATGGACTGATTATGGTGATTAACACCGATGAAGGAAGCAAATGGCATGTGTCACTGATTCACGAGGTAGGTTGTATCGAAGTATATGACGTCGCTGAAGTCGCAGTAGGCAGCCTTACAGTGTGTGTGCACCCACACAGTATTTCAAATTCTGCCAGTATTGTCGGATTCTATTGAATAAAAAAAAATTCGTTCTTAGACTGCATATCCACAAAAAATCTGTGCAACGAGGCAACATCGCTGGAAAGTGTTCGGAGCCTCCATTGCTAAAGAATATAGTTACGACAGTCCTTGGGAGTGCACCTCATTCTTTTGGGGCCTCTATCTTCGACCTCCAAGAGTCTTATGCTCTTTGAAGGCCTTAGACCTGCAATGTCGTGCGCTACTAGACTCCTCTTCATAGTCCTGCTCAGTTTACTGTGGGAGGGCAAAAAATGCGACAGTGCAGGTTCCAACTCATGATTATGCTCTAAGATAACCTTTGTCACTATGCACGAACCATCATTCATCACTTGACAATTCACCCTAGCTTTGCAATCAACCCTCTTGCTTTGATTCCTAGCCGTTATTTTTCGGCACTTATCACACCCAAATGTCACATACTTTAATTGACCAGCCAATTTTTTTGCACTTTTCTTAACAACTCCAAAACCAGTCAAACGACTGTGTTCTTTATAAAATGCGAAGCCGGTTTGTACACAACGAAAAAACATACCTTCAACAGGTCCTGCCGTATATTGCTCTTCAGTGTAGCTATCATCATGCATTGGGCCTTCCTCTTCTTCAACATTATCCTCCCCATAATGATCTTCTTTGTCATCGGAAACACTTAAATCTTCATCTTGAATCGATTGATGAAACATATTCATCTCCTCATCAGCCAGGTTTTGAAGGTCTTCGTCGTCGGTGTCCAAATATCGATCTGGACCATCAGCATATCCACCATATGAATCTTCGTTACCATACAAACTATCATTATCCTCCAAGCCAAAAATGTCATGTAATGTTGCTCTTAATTGGTTATTAGATTCATTATGATCCATTATACCCGAATTAAATGAAAGAGAATAGAATAATTAATGACCAAGTGCAATGAAATGGCTAGGAAAATTTAATTGAGTAAAGTAGAATGATTAGTGAAGACAAAATATGTAAAAGAGGAAAGTTAAAAGAGTAGAGGAGAAGTTTGATCTAATAAAAAAAATAAAAAGTGATTTTATAATTTTGGAGGGAAGAATAGGTGGCTTTGGAGTTAAAGGGCAAAATCGTTATTTTACCCTTTTCGAGTAAATCGAGGCCAAGTCGTTTAGCACTACCGATTATAAAAAAGGTTAGGATGTACATGCAGGTTGTTTTAGACAAATTTGGGTCCTTTTGTCTTTACTTTATGACCAATTAATTGCTTTGTCAAACTAATGGATTTATCAATACAAATTCATTTCATGATTTGCATTAATACCCCTCCATCCTTTTCTAGCCAAGTTTTACGCGGAAAGCTTTTTTGTGTGGTTGATGAGTAGTTCTCGGTGGCTATTTATCAGAGGTGCATTAGGTATTGTTCTATTGCGCTTCAATGTAATTGTCGGTAAATGAATTTGAAAAGGTAATTTATTAGACAAGCTTTATGCGGTGAGTTCGATTCAAAAAATATATAAAAAGTGTTAAAATATAACTTTTCATTGATAAAATTACATGTTGAATCAACTCGATCATTCTTATAAATCAGTCCAAAAATCTTATCTTTATACTCTACTTTATTATTATGGGTAGAAGGTAAAGTCAAGGGGTTATTATGCAAAGTCAAAGAAATTTTGGGATATCATCAGGGGTTAAAAATGTCATCAAAACTCAAAGTCAGAGAAATTTTGGGATATCATCAAAACCAAAGACACAAAAAACAAAATTATACACAAAGGTTGACTATTGTTGCTGAATATTGTCACTTGTGTTGAAGCAGAAGAATCAACAGAAATTCTAACCAATTGCCAATAAAGGGTACATTTAACAGGGACGTATACATGTAACTAATTAATTAATTCTGACATTCATTATTTCATGATTCATGCAACTATACTCTCCTTTTTTTAATTTTTGGTGGAGTCAGTACACTGTATTTATTTATTTTTATTATCGAATCATAGTTTTCATAAGTCATAACCATAACCGCGTCGAAGTGGACGTTAAAATAAGTATAGAGTAGTACAATTTAACTTTTTCTTTATAATAAAAATAAATTCAAAAATTAAAATTTATAAGTATCTCAAGCAGAAAATTCAAAAACCTACCACTGAATTTTTTTTTTCTTTAAAAAGTCAGCAGAATTTTTTAATTCAATCTTTATAATTAAGGAATTTTTAATGTAATGTTGGCAATTAAAAGTTGATTAGAAAATAAAGGCTAATTGCAGCAGCTTTCCTTTTTGAAAATTGTAAGTACACATTCAGGTTCAGTGCACTGCAAAAAATACAAGCTGTTTTTTCCCTTATATCGAGAGTTTGAAAATAGCCAAGTTGTACATCTTCTACTCACACAACCCTTATTTGTATTTGTATAAAAATTCAATTATATCAAAATCACATATTAAAGTGCCCATTCTAAGAATGGTGCTTCTAATATGATGTTTTTGATAGAATAGAGTTACTTTTACTATCCCATCCCACCACCATAATTCATGTTGGTCCGCACTTCAATCAAACAACACTGTAGTAATTATCTGTGAGTTAAAATATTTCTGATTTTTGCAACTTGTTTAGATTATATTTTACTTAAATCAAGTAGAACGACCTAGTATTAGTTGTTTTCTTTTTAACTTTTTCTTTAATTTTTGATAAATTACACCAACTGGAGGGGATATGCACTGGATGGGACACCCCTCGAGTTCCGTGGTTCAAGCACGATTGCTTTTATTGACTTATCTTGACTTAAACTAATTTGATAAATTATGTTAAGGCCTTGTTTCGCTCATTTTAATATCTAAAATCTGTCTATTTATTTTATATTAAACAAATCGGTGAAAACTAATTTTAGAAAAATATTTATCAAGGTACATTATTGCATCCTTGAATTTTAAAGTGTCTCGAAAATATGCGTATGCTACATTCTTAATTGAGACGAATATTTTAAACACGCCTAAACTTGCCTAGCGGTAACAAGCATTTGTCTGTCTCTATAACTTGAGACAATTTTCTTATTCATACTTACTCTCTTCGCTTTTTTTTTTCCAAATTTATAACTCGCCTCTCTCTCACAAATGTTTTTTCTTCTCTTTTCTTTTATCAATTATGATTATATATATTTCTAATCTTTTTAAATAAAGAGAATTAATCTTACTACTGCGAATAAATTATTAATACATAAACTTAATAAAATTACTTAAAATCCTAATTAACATAATCCGTAACAAAATTAATAATAAAATCAAATTTAGCAAAAACTACCATCACGAAGTTAACAAACAAAAAAAAATAATAATAATTAAATGATCACGTATTACAGTTAACCAACTTATTATGACTAAATTAACATGAATATATATATATAAAAAAAATCATGGAATTTTCTTTTCTTAAAATAAAAACTGTTGTCCCCTTTTTTAAAAAATAAAATAAAATATATATATATAAAATTTGCTTCACTTTATTTTCTCTAATTTTTTCATTTCTTGCTTTCTTTTCGTATGTTTATTTTCTTGTTTTCCATTTTTTCTAAGTTTGTGTGGGCATAATTTTACGTGTGTGCATGCATATTTACTTATTTTTGTTTATTACACAAGTACACACTAATTACTGGTAAATTAACACAAATTACATCTTTAAACACAAATAACTTTAGATATTATCTCATTTTAAATGCAAAATCAATCTAATTAACATTATTTCAAAAAAAATAACACACGAGTTATAAATAAATTATGTAGACATAAACTATATATAAATAACAAACTACACAAAATAAATAGTATAAAAATTCATAAGAATAACTTTAATCATGCTTCGATCAACTTAAAACTTATAAAATGATACAAAATGGATAAGAACCTGATAGACGAACTAATTAAAGAAAGTACGAACAACGTCCAAAAACTCGAACAAGACCCCAAACTCAAACTCTAACTCTTTTTTCTTCTTTTTTTTCACTTTTTTCTTACTTCTTCTGTTTTTTTCTTTTGGTTTTCTTTCAAACTTGTCTTTTCCTTTTGGCTTTTCTAAGTCTCATTTTTGGTTTTTCTCCAATCTTTTTTTTTTTCTTCTAGTTGGTGTACGTTTTTTCTTGTTTGTTTTTTCTTTCTCTTTTATTTTGGTTTTTTTTTGCCCATCAAATATTGTTGTCCTCCCTTTTCTGGTTCGAAGTACTTTTTTTTGTTGTCTTTCTCGTGTGTGTATTCCTATTGTCCGTTTGTTGTAGTGTGTGTATATATAGGGTGTGATGTGGGAGGTTGAGGGAGTTGGAGGAAAATTAGGGGGTGGTTGGGGTAGGTTAGGATAAGATAGGATTTGTAATTTTTTTTTTTAAAGAAGATAATAATAATAACAGATAAAAATAATAAATATATAAAATAATAATAATATAATAACTATTTAATTTTTATATTTAAGAAAATACAATAAAAGTTTAAAAATAGCCAAAAATAAATATAATTAAGATAGTACTGAAACTACAAACTTATTTATTTAAAAAGAAACATTTTTTTTTAAAGTTTTGTATTTTTTTTTAAATTGTAATAAAATAAAATAATATCCTAAAATTAACTTAATTTAGTTATTTATTTTTTAACTAAAAATTTACTAAAAATAAAATAATAATTAAAATAATATTGAATCAAATATAAATATTTAATATCGAAAAATATACATATTACACTCGGCGAGGGTCAAAAATCACGTGTCTACATTTTGCCCCTCTTTGTTTGAAATCTCGAAGAGTTTTCATACAAAGAAGTAGACAAAGATATGATTTTTGATCCTCCGATTATTCAAAAAGAATATAAAAAGAAAAAGGAGATATGATCGAGTCCTGGTTTTGGACCGCCTACATATCCCGGGTTATAAAGAAATCAGGTCACGTGTAGTTTAAAGGTAAAATGGTGAGAGAAAGAGTTAGAGATCGAGTGAGGTTCCATCGACTTTTCGGTTGACGACTTCTACTTTTACATTCACATGAATAACAAAAATAAAATTGAAGATACAAGTGAAAGATCCTATCTATTCAGCTATTCTGGAATCTTGACTTGAATCTTCATGACTTCTCAAATGGTGAGATAGTCGTTAGTCTGAGTTGAACTGAAACATAAAATGTTCCTCCTCGTTAGCTTTTGACATTAGAGAGGAACTTGACAATTGATTTATTTTTCAGATTTTCTTCTGGTTTGAACTTGAAAATCTTCATCATATTCTTCAGGTGGGCTCTTGACTTGCAACTGATAATGTTCACCCTATTCTTCAGACGGGCTCCTGACTCGCTATTTCTTTCATCCTGTTCTTCAGGTGGGCTCCTAACGTGTTACTTTTTCACCCTGTTCTTCAGGCAGGCTCCTGGACTTGCAACTTCTTCACCCTGTTCTTTAGGAGGGCTCTTGGACTTCTTTTCTTCTTCACCCTATTCTTCAGGCGGGCTCCTGGACTTTCTTTTTCTTCACCCTGTTCTTCAGGAGGGCTCCTAGACTTACAATTTTTTCACCCTGTTTATCAGGCGGGCTCCTGGACTCAAAGTAAACAGTAAAACCGAAAAATAGCATACCATTCTTCAAAAGGGTCCTGAGCAGAAAATAAATTTCCATTCTTCAAGAGGGCCCTGAGCAGAAAGTAAAATTCAATAAACACGAACAGAATGTTTACCCCGGTTTGTACTTAGAAAATGACTCGACTAAAAGGTATGTCTTATAGGAATCAAGAGGAATGACTCAACTAAAAGGTACATCTTATAGGAATCAAGGGTAATGACTCGACTAAAAGGTACATCTTATAGGAATCAAGGGTAATGACTCGACTAAAAGGTACATCTTATAGGAATCAAAAGAAATGACTCAACTAAAAGGTATGTCTTATAGGAATCAAGGAGAATGACTAAACTAAAAGGTACGTCTTATAGGAATCAAGGGGATGACTTAACTAAAAGGTACGTCTTATAGGAATCAAGGAAATGACTCAACTAAAAGGTTCGTCTTATAGGAATCAAGGGGATGACTCGACTAAAGGGTATGTCTTATAGGAATCAAAGGGAAGACTCGACCAAAAGGTACGTCTTATAGGAATCAAGGGAGTGACTCAACTAAAAGGTTCGTCTTATAGGAATCAAGGGGATGACTTGACTAAAAGGTATATCTTATAGGAATCACGAAAAATGACTCAACTAAAAGGTTCGTCTTATAGGAATCAAGGGGATGACTCGACTAAAAGGTACATCTTATAGGAATCACGAGGATTGACTCGACTAAAAGGTTCATCTTATAAGAATCAAGGGGGATGACTCGACTAAAAGGTACGTCTTATAGAAATCAAGGAGATGACTCTACTAAAAGGTTCATCTTATAGGAATCAAGGGGAATGACTCGACTAAAAGGTACGTCTTATAGGAATCACGGGGAGTGACTCAACTAAAAGGTTCGTCTTATAGGAATCAAGGGGATGACCCGACCAAAAGGTACGTCTTCTAGGAGTAAATGTTCAAGTTAAGAAGTGCTTCACAGACTAGGAAGTGCATCTCCTAGGGGTTGAATAAAATTACTCGACCAAAAAGTGTCTTTTAGGAGTGATGGTTCAAGTTAGGAAGTTCTTTACCTAACAAATGAAACTTGAATTATCCAGATTAGGAAGTGCATCTCCTATGGGTTGAATTCTTACCATAATTTGTTTATCAAACCTGTGCAGCAACATTTCTTCCTGCATCTATGGAAATGAGGCATTGCAGCCCTTGATATTTATGCTTTGAAGTCCTTAATTTGACAATAACATGTTCCCTGTTTCATCAAAGAAAACTTGTGAGTTCAAAAATATGGTGGCAAGTTTGTGGCTTTAGCTTCCGTGGCAATCACTCTTGCTCTCATCACATTTAACCTTGCATCCAACCATTAGCATCTGTTACCAGGTTGCTGCATCGTTAATCCAAACTCAGATTACTAGAAGTGACTCTGAAACAAACACAGTATCTTTGCTCCTCAAATAAAACCTTTAAACCTTGGTATTTCCATGAGTTTTTGGACTCGTCTGTTGATAAAACTTTTCTGCATGTCTTATTTCGGCTCACAATCATTTCTCTTTTATGTGTTGGTTGTTTGTCTGTGCAATTGAAGAAACTAGTAGCCAGTTTTGAAATCTTTTCTCACTTGTTATGACACTGACTCGACTCAGAGACACAAGAATAATGACAATAATTTTTATCTGATGATAAACATACCAAAAAAATAAAAAATAAAAAATAGGCATCTTTTAAAAAAAAACGACAGAAGAAAATTTATTTGGGTGTGTTAGCCGATTCCAGCAATCATGACATACATTTTGAATTAAACAACTTGATCTACCCACACTAATTATTACAACTCTTGTCCACTTATTGAGTTTGAAATAGAATCAATCTTGAATATGCTCCCTCTAGATCACAATTCTCCTTCGGCTAGTGGCACCTCAATGGGTTTTTGCGAACGCCTTTCTCATTTTCATTTCTTTCTCAACTCACTGTCGTCTTATGGTGCCCAAAAGGGTTTTCACCAATAAGACTCTCTCATTTTTACTCATTCATTTTTTTCATTCATTTTTTTTTTGAAAATAATGCCCAATATACGAAACATCATGCACTCATAACATGTTTAGCCTTGACATTCTCAAAGATTGATCTGAAGGTCTTTCTTTGGTTGTAACTTGGATTTTGAAAAAGGTTAGAAAGAAAGGGAGGCATGTGGCTCAAAAATTTACATAATATTGGGCGAAACATACAACTTTTGAAATCGACTTTTTTTAAGGAAGTAAATTTTGCCCCAGTTTCATTTCATTCTGGGTAATTTAAATTTTCTTTTGGTTGGACCGAACCCCATAGTAAGGTTGCCTACGTATCTTATCATAGTAAGAATCAGGTCAAACGTAGTTCAGAAAGCTTGTTCTTTTGCTTGATTTTCTTTTTTTTTTTTTTTGTTGACTTTTCTCTATTTTTCTTCTTCTTCTTCTTCTTCTTTGAGAGAGAGAGAAGAGAGAGATATTTTTTCCAACTCTATTTTTTCTTGATACTTTTCTGACTCTATTCTTTTTTTCTTGACACTTTTTTTTTGCAGACTCTATTTTGATTTCGAAAGAGGAATATAAAAGAAATAAAACAAAAGTTCAAAATAGATAACAAAGGATGACACAACATTTGGATAGCAGAATAAAATATCTTCATTATATCAATCCTTAAAAACGTAAGTACATAACATGCAATCTAGGAATGGAACATGAAAATCATATGCATCTTTTCAATATTGACCGTGACTAAGCACATGCACGTGTGTCACTTTTTTTTAAAACTTGTAAACCATACAGGTCTACTTGTATTATACTTTCCTCACAACAGATAACTCTTTTTTTAGCTAACTTCCTTTTGCTTCTTCTAACAATAGAAACTATATATCCTTTGGTTGATCTCATTCAAAAATGATTGATTTGAACCTCCTCATTGAAGATCACGTCATTTTTTATTGGCAAAGTGACTGTCTTAAAACATTCAAGTGGGGATGTAACTAGGTCTCCAAAACATCTCAACACTTTACTTATTTTTCTTACATTTTTTTTCAACTCTAGGTTCTTGATCGAATGTTTCAGCATTAGATTGGGTTTTAAGATCTGGCTGAAAATTCAACACGCTTATCATATTACCAGAATCACCATAGAAAGAGCTCTTTGAAGAAAAAAAGATGATATATATTGAGAAATAAAAATAAAAGGGACACACATTTTGTTGACAGAAAGATAGAAGGGTTTGAGCAAAAATGATAAGAAAATCAGATAATATAGGTCCTAAACTACAACCCTAAAATAATTCGGTAACAGAAAATTAAAAAAAAAAAACTACTAATCCTCTTCCTAGCAGGGAAATGATTGACTTCCCAATTGCTGAGCTTGACCTCTTAGCCATCAATTTGCATACCAACATGACTAAAGTTTTCCTCATTGTCAATGTTCTGCACCATAATTGATCTATCTTGAATCATCTTTTTAATTTTTCTTTTTAAATCTCGACAATCTTCAATACTATGACCTTAAGCATCAGAATGATACGCACATCATATATTAGGATCAAAATTTCTTGAATGGGGATTAATAGTGTGCCCAATAAGAGGAGTAATTATGCCCTCCTGTACCAATCTCTGAAATAAACTGGCATTTGACTCTCCAATTGGTGTGAAACTATCGCTCAACTTCTGCCTTATTTCATTATTTAGTTTGGATCGAAAATTGGGCCTAGAAGGGCTTTGGTATATTTATGGAATTGGAGGATGACTCTGAAGAGTTAGTGTGTGCCATTGTGGGTAAAATGGGGGTTGAACATATGGTTGTGAATTATACATTGGATATGAAGGTGAGGGACTGAATTATAATGGACTTTGGAGGTGATTATGTGGAGCTTGGGCATGAACTTGGTCTTGATCCTGAGAGCGACGACGACGTGGTCTTCTTGACCGCTCCCGTTATCCAACTACAATTGTAGATGCATCTTCCGCATTCTTCTTCTCCCCAACATTTCCTGAACCTTTTTGAATTGCTTGAATAGTTGCTTTTAATGTTACAAAACTCATAATGCAACCGGACTTAATTCCATTCTCTATAATCTCACCCATTTTGAGAACAACAATAAATGGTTTGCCTAATGCAGGTAACAAGTGTTGATAATATGTTTCATCCTGCGCTTGAATAAACACCTTCACTATCTTGTTTTCTTTCATTGGCGGTTTCATCCTAGCAGCTTGTTCACGCCATCTAATCATATACTCTTTGAAATTTTTATTGTTCTTCTTCTTCATATTAGTCAGGGATTTCTCATCAGGAATCAACTCGATATTGTACTAAAATTATTGCACGAATTCATTAGCCAAGTCATCCCAACTACTCCACTTGTCGATGTCTTGATCTACAAACCACTCTAAGGCTAAACTCAAAAGGCTTTCATCGAAATAAGCCATGAGTAATTCTTCTTTACCTCTGGCACCTCTTAATTGGTTACAATAACGCCTCAAGTATGCCACTAGATCACCGTGCCCTTCGTATTTATCAAACTTGGGCATTTTGAATCCCATAGGCAAATGAACATTCAGAAACATGCATAAATCTTTAGATGAAACACTTTTTGATCCTCCTAATCCTTGCATACTTCCCATACTCTGCTCCAAGCTTTTTACTTTCCTAGCCATCTCCTCTTGTTCCTCATTCTTAATAATTTTCTCAATCACGACAGGAGAATCGTGTTGATGAGCATGATAATGTGGATTTTGAGGTTTAAAAGTCATTTCAGGAGGATACAACAGATCATGACTTGGTTCTCCCATATTCTTCTAAGTTGTCGATTGAAGACCCGCAGTATCTAGTGCTACATAAGTGAAAAGTGGGTTATGTGTGACAGACGAATTTGGTGGGCAAATGGTAGAAGTACCAGCAGCACCAGTTACATTAGCATATAGGCCAAATCCAGGTGGGTATAATAGATCGCTAGTTTGAGCTTGAAGAGGATTTGGACCATTCGTAGTTGAAAAAAGTCTAGGGATTGAAGAAGGCGGGGCTTGTCCATTCAGCCAAGCTTGGTACATTTTCGCCATTTGTTGTTTCAATAACTTAATTTCTTCCATTGATGCTAATTCCTGCGAAATCAGCTGATTTTGCTCTTCTTCACTGTCAGACCCTACACCTTCTCTGCAGGTCATCTTTCTCTTTTCTTTGTGTCTATTGTTGTACGGATGTGATGACAGTTTAAACCACAAACCAACCACCAACTACTTTATCTTTCTGAGACCAAGTAGCAAATGGGTAAGTGTTATATTTTAAACACATTATAATGCCATGTTATATGTCATGCTTCTATATGTATTTTTCAACCTATCATGGAAGGCTTTGTGATTCATCCCGACTTTTCTAGGTATATTTTTCAAAAAATTATGATCGAACCCTTTGGAGGGTTGCCTACGTATCATGCCAGGATATGAATCAGATCTTGCGTAGTTCGGAAAATATATGTCGTACAAAACTCAGCCTCAAGACCCCTAAAGGTTCAGGACTGTTAAGATTTATATTTTTTTTTTATTTTGTAAAAACTTAGTCTCATGATCCCTAAAGATTCAAGGCTATTAAGATACATAAAAAATTGGACTTGGGGATTAGGAAAATAATTATGACAGTAATCATATTTTCAAAATATTCCCCAATAAATCTATGAATAATTTTTCAAAAGATAGGGTCGTATCCTGAGAAGGACTTCCTACGTATCCCACTAAGATGTGAGAATCAGACCCTCATAGTTCATGAAGACCGTAAAACTATGTTACTATATATTTAAAAAATTTATTTCTTTTAAAAATAAATTTTTTCTTTGAAAAATGATTTACTAAATTTGAAAATAATATAATCTCTTGTATTTCAAAGTTGCCTAAAGCCGGTCAACAAACAAACAGCCTTCCAAACAAATGTCAAAGGGCATGTAAGAAATACATGTTGGTCTTTATAAAGTAGGTCACCTATCCTAGACAGACCTGACCCCTGTGCTGAGTCTCACTAAGTCAAATGCATATAATGCAAATAAAGCGGCACCTAATAGGGATAACCAGATTCTGAGTTTTTAGTTCTTCTAAGTTTAAGCCTAATAGGGATAGGTGTCTAGATTGGCTTATCCGAGTGGACACTCAAGCTGGGGAGGGACAACTTGGTCTGTAGCAGGGCAACACCGCCTTTGTTGCCGATCGAACTCCGCCTAACATGTGTGACTATAATCCTTCACTAGGTTCCTTGACACTCCGGCTATCTCAAAAATAAAGTAGGATGCATACGCTGCATTTCTTCTATCCTATTTCAGAGACTCAGAGGGGGTGCGCAAAACAAGACAATATGTAATACAGTTCAATCAATATCAAAGCTGTAAATAAGCGACAAGTAGCACATAAGGCCAACAAACACAATGTCAACAATAATTAAAGCAAGTATATAAGTCAGTACAAAAAGCTCAAATTCTTATTATTCCCCAGTAGAGTCGTCAGAGATGTCACACCCCTTTTTTCTCCTGAAGGGTTCGAGATCGAAGGAATTTTTCAATTAAAGTGACAGTATTGAATAGGGATCAGTTTATTAACAGAGTCGCCACTTCGAATTGAGTTATGGTATTCGAAGTCACCTTTTTGAATCCCTAATCAAAAGAAATGACTCTTTATTACGGTCTACAAAAATAGAAAATCGGGTAAGGAATTCTGTTGACCAAGGAAAAGGTATGAGGCCCCCCTCAAGTCCCGTAGTTCAAGCATGGTCGCTTTTATTGACTTATCTTGACTTAAACTATTTTGATAAATTATGTTAAGGCTTTGTTTCACTCATTTTAATATCTAAAATCTGTCTATTTATTTTCTATTAAACAAATCGGTGAAAATTAATTTTAGAAATATATTTGCCAAGGTGCATTCTTGAATTTTAAAATGCCTTGAAAAGATGCGTATGCCGCATTCTTAATTGAGACGAATATTTTAAACACGTCTAAACTTGCCTAGCGGTAACAAGCATTTGTATGTCTCTTATAACTTGAGATAATTTTCTTATTCATACTTACTCTCTTCGCTTTTTTTTTTCTCCAAATTCACAACTCGCCTCTCTCTTACAAATGTTTTTTCTTCTCTTTTCTTTTATCAATTATGATTATACATATTTCTAATCTTTTTAAACAAAGAGAATTAATCTTACTTCTGTGAACAAATTATTAATTCATAAACTTAATAAAATTACTTAAAAGCCTAATTAACATAATCCGTAACAAAATTAATAATAAAATCAAATTTAGCAAAAACTACCATCATGAAGTTAACAAACAAAAAATAATAATAATAATTAAATGATCACGTATTACAGTTAACCAACTTATTATGACTAAATTAACATATATATATATATATATATATAGAGAGAGAGAGAGAGAGAGAGAGAGAGAGAAATTTGCTTCACTTTGTTTTCTCTAATTTTTTCATTTCTTGCTTTCTTTTCTTATGTTTATTTTCTTGTTTTCCATTTTTTCTAAGTTTGTGTGTGCATGATTTTACGTGTGTCCATGCATATTTTTTTTTTTATTTATTACAAAAGTACACACTAATTACTGGTAAATTAACACAAATAACTTTAGATATTATCTCATTTTAAATTCAAAATCAATCTAATTAATATTATTTCAAAAAAATAACACACGAGTTATAAATAAAAACGTAGACACAAACTACATATAAATAACAAACTACACATAATAAATAATATAAAAATTTATAATAATAACTTTAATCATGCTTCAATGAACTTAAAACTTATAAAATGATACAAAATGGATCAGAACCTGATAGGCGAACTGATTAAAGAAAGTACGAACAATGTCCGGAAACTCGAACAAAACCCCAAACTCAAACTCGAACTCTTTTTTTTTTTGTTTCACTCTTTTCTTACTTCTTCTGTTTTTTTTTTTTGTTTTTTTTCAAACTTTTCTTTTCCTTTTGGCTTTTCTAAGTCTCATTTTTGGTTTTTCTCCAATCTCCTTTTCTTTTCTTCTAGTTGGTGTACATTTTTTCTTGTTTGTTTTTGCTTTCTCTTTTGTTTTGTTTTTTTTTTTGCCCTTCAAATATTGTTGTCCTCCCATTTTTTGTTCTAAGTCCTTCTTTTTTTGTTGTCTTTCTCGTGTGTGTATTCCTGTTGTCCGTCTGTTGTAGTGTGTATATATATAGGGGTGTGATGTGGGAGGTTGAGGGAGTTGAAGGAAAATTAGGGGGCAGTTGGGGTAGGTTAGGATAGGATAGGATAGGATAGGATTTTTAAAATTTAATTTTTTTTAAAGAAGATAATAATAATAGCAAATAAAAATAATAAATAAATAAAATAATAATAATAATAACAATTAAAAAATAATAAAATAAAATTAATTTTTGTATTTAAGAAAATACAATAAAAGTTTAAAAATAGCCAAAAATAAATATAATTAAGATAGTACTAAAACTACAAACTTATTTATTTAAAAAGAAACATATTTTTTAAAAAAATTTTATATTATTTTTTTAAAATTGTAATAAAATAAAATAATATTCTAAAATTAACTTCATTTAGTTATTTATTTTTTAACTAAAAATTTACCAAAAATAAAATAATAATTAAAATAATATCGAATCAAATATAAATATTTACTATCGAAAAATATACATATTACTCTCAGGGAGGGTCAAAGATCACGTGTCTACAAGCGTTATAATAAGAAAAATTTAAGAAGTACCAAAATTTTAAACGTTCTAAGTATGTTATATATATATATATATATATATATATAAACACACACACACACACTAAAAGTGTAAAGATCTATAAAAAAATGATTTGAACTTTTTGTCCTTTATTAAAAGTTTCACTTTAGATAAAATCGTCTTTTTCCTATTTTTATATTTAAAAATTAACAATTTAATTTTATTTTTTTTGATTTGGGACTTTGAAACCTACTAAACTATAAATTACTTTTCCCTTACTATAAATTAATTTTTACCTTGTTTAAAATATATGTAATTTAGAACTTTCACCTTATTTAAAAAATTTATATTGTGTTTGGTTTAGGATTCTTTGTTTTTCCTTTATTTAGTGTTTATTATACGTCAGGAAGCCAAAAAAAATTGTAGTGTGTTAGATTTAGGATTCTTTGATTTTTTTTTATTTAGTATTCGTTATACTTTAATGCGTATTCTAATTTTATGCTATTCATCATGAATTAATGCGTCTCTTTTCACCTAAGCAATGTTTACTTTAGTTATTGAGCCGACCATTTATTTCCTCAAGAATAGTTTTTGCATATGCATGGCTTAATAACTCTCTGTTGAGATTTTCATGGCTGTATTTTTCACTGATTTTGTTTTCTAAATTGATGCTTAAACCATTACTAAAGTGAATTCTTGGAGATGCTTATATCCCTAAGTTGTCACTCTCGGGGGATAAGTAAATATTGGTCTCTAAGAGGTGAGACATTGACTCCATAGAGACCGTTATTCGAATATTTCCTTATCTTGTTATGTTGGTTGAATGGTATTCTTTGTTTGCTCCTGTAGGCCAAATATTCACAGATGTTGGTAGTCCATATTATGTGGCTCTTGTGGAGCTTTTGAAGCATTATGGTCCAGAAGTAGATGTGTGGACAACAGGAGTCATTCTCTACATACTGCTAAATGGTGTACCATCATTTTGAGTTGGTATACTTTATATTGACGTGTATTTTTTTTTACCTCTCCCTAAAAGTTTTCATTCCTTTTGTAAGTAGGTGTATTTAACGTTCGAGCAACTCTCTCATGTCATATACTTGACAGTGTATTGTAAGACTTAATAGCACATATAGTTGAAACATCTTATTGGAAGAACTTAATGAGAACTTGAAAGGAAAGATTTTGTTCACAAATTAAAAAGTAGATGGATCAAAATTCTTGGTTTTGAATTTCAATTTATGATTTTATCTGCTTCTTTTGTCAAATTTCATGAGATACTCGACAGCATCCACTGTAGCTAATTCAAAAAAATAGATGAAAAGACCCAAAAACAACATTCATAAGCAACAGCGGTATTATCCATATATCATTCTCAAAAAAGTTGATTAGCTTTGAGGCAATTTTTCTGTAAAGGTTAGTTTAATTATATTGTATTGATATTTTTATTATTATATTATTTTATTATAGTTTACAGGAGATATATGAATGTTGGTTGGTTTTGGAGAATTTTTTGTCTAAAAGTTTGGTGTAAATTATATTATATTATTTTGATATTTTATTATGATATTATTTTGTTGCATTTTAAAGGTGGTAGATGAATGTTGGTTGGATTTGAAGAATTTTTTTGTGAAAAGATTAGGTTTAATTATATTATTTATTATGTTGATATCTCTATTATCCTATTATTTGTATGTTTTGTTGGACTTTGAGAAATTTTTGCTGCAAATGTTAGACTTAATCTTTTTGTCATAATTTATTACTATTTGTTGCTTTTCTGTTTAATACAGGTGGCAGATGAATGTAAGTCGACTTTGAGAAAATTTTTGTGTAAAGGTTAGATTTAATTGTATTGTTTTGATATCTCTATTATGTCATAGTTTATAGGTGGTAGATGAATATCAGTCGGCTTTGAAGAAACTCTATTTTTTAATTATTATTCATCTTTTTCCTTCTACTTTCATATTTGTTCGCTCAAAGTAGATATATGGGAGATGTATGAAATTGCTTCTATTGCTACTCATACGGTGAATGTATTTATTTACTAATAATGATAATAATTTTTTTTTTTAATTTTGTCCAAAATTTTATGTAACTAATAATGTTTCAGTTGCTTGATTTATAAATATATTGCGTAGCAGCATAAAAGCGTTATAATAAGAAAAATTTAAGAAGTAGAAAAAGATTACTAAAAGAAAAACTCCTAAAATACATCAAAAAACTCCTAAAATGCATAAAATAAGAACTTCTAAATACAATATGTATTTTCATGTCAGCATGGTCTCCGACCTTTTTTTTACTTTACTTATTAATTTAATAAAGGATCCTATATAATTAAATACAAATAAAGTTTCTAAATATGAAGAGTTACTACATAGTTCAACAAGGAAACATCAAGTAGTCGAGAATTTTTGTTAATTTCAATGTCCAAATAGTAGTAGGCTTGAAGTTTAGGATTTTTTTTCCTAAGTATAAATAACCTACATGAACTTTTATTGGAATCACATTATCGTATTTTTAATTTGTGATTGAGTTTTTGATTGTCTTGATGAATTTCTTAGAGGTCTTCCCATACTCGAGTTGTGGATGTTGATAAGATAGAGGTTGCATAGCAATGTAAGATCTTTTTTTATTGAAATTGTAGTTATAACTTTTATCTTCTGAATTTTATAGTTAAGGATGATGTAGAATTATTCAGGCCTTTCTTTTGTTGTTTTTCTAGCTACAAATTTTGTCTTCTGGATGTTGTAGTTAAAATGGTGTTGAATTATTCCTTAGCAGTCTTTCAATATTGTGGATGATCAAGTAGAGGTTGCCTTGCGTTGTAGTTGTAGCTGTAAACTTTGTCTTCTAGGTGTCATAGTTAAGAATGGTATTGCATTGATTTTCTATTGTAATGCTAAGTTACCATTCTCTTCTAAAGTAGCTGCAGTATTCAATTTGATTTTCGACAAATATAGATTTTGGGCAAAGGCAGAGCTAAAATTTTAAGTTTGTGGATTTCTTGGCAAAATAAATATTCAAAAAAAAAGTGACTGGTGGGGTTAAACCCACAACCAAGAGGTCAGCAATGTTTAAGTAGGCACCTTCTTTGTGCGTTTCCAATATAAATATAAGATCGCATGAAAGTTACTGGATTTCCGAGAACCCCCACCTAATCCCCTAAATCCGTCCCTGATTTCGGGTAAACCTATTTAATTTTGCAAGTCACTGAAGACCGATATAGAGCAAGTTTTTGCTAGAATTTGTTCTAAATTACTACATGTTAGATTTTGATTTTGTTTTTATTTTCTTGACATTCTCTTATAGTGTGTTATGTTTTATTTATTTTAATATTTATTTTTTGTATTTGTGATAGGTGTTGCAACTAAATGATGATATTTTTAGTCTTTTGATAGATGATGTTTAGTCCAAAAGGCTCCACGCATAATAACAATAGCTTTTATCTCAATTATTATGTATGGTAACACGATTGTTGGTGCTCTTTCGAACCGAGAGATAGGAATTTTCTTTCATTGCAATGTTTAGAGTTGTAATCTTCTCCTTTATCATAATCATATTTATTTTCGTTAATTTATTACAAGTAATGGTGTTATATTATTAATGCTTATACGGTATTATATATATTTTATATAGTGAATTTTAACAAGAATTAGCCCAACATGCCTATAAAGTTGAACAACAATACAAGTAAATTTCTATCTAAGTTTCACTTTTTTGAAATAATATTATTATCAAATAAATTACTCGCTTAGGTCACGCGCAAAGCGCGTACAATCGTTTTTTTTTATATTTTTCTATTTAAAAATTAATAATTTAATTATTTTTTTCTGATTTGAGACTTTGAAACCTACTAAATTATAAATTAATTTTTACCTTACTATAAATTATTTTTTACCTTATTTAACTTATATGTAATTTAAGACTTTCACCTTATTTAAAATATATGTAATTTAAGACTTTCAAACCAACTAATACAGTGTATTAATTTTTTTTTATTTAAGGACTTTTTATTTAGAGAGAGAGAGAGAGAGAATTGTCGCATTAAAAAAAAATCATCAGAGTTTAAATAATATAGGCTATTGATTCTGTAATGTGGCAGGATTCGTGACTATGATTAGAGTTGTTCTTGGATGAAGACACATATTTATATTTATTTTAATAGTCCGTGATTGTTCTTCGCTGCAATTTGTGAAGACATAGTTATTTATTGAACAGAGTTGAAGTTTAACAGTAAGTTTTTCTAGATTTTGATTGACGTGTGATTAATTCATAGTTCTTTTTTTTTTTTAAGATGGTCATTTGTTTTTGTTTAAAAAATTTATTTGGTGAGTTGAGAATCTCAAAATTTTCTTGATTGCTTGTTTTTATTATAGATATTTTAGTTGTGTGTGCATTATGATAAACGAAT
The DNA here is from genome assembly GCF_002878395.1 of Capsicum annuum. Lineage (NCBI taxonomy): Eukaryota > Viridiplantae > Streptophyta > Magnoliopsida > Solanales > Solanaceae > Capsicum > Capsicum annuum. The sequence continues at coordinate 33,217,118 of NC_061117.1, forward strand.
TAACTAGGTAAATCTTTTATTTGTTGTAAACAAAATAAATAGTACATAATAGGAATCGAGAAATGAAACGTTTCCTCTATATATCATTGTCATTCAAATTTTAACTATTAATCATTTATGTACTACATATTTATTTCCTGTTCTAAGACCAAAGGTCAATTATGGAAAACAATAGGTTGTTTTAAATAAAATTATTCATTTAATGAAGTACCTCGAATGATTAATACTTTTATCATCAAACAGTGTTATCAAAGGTGTAAGAGGGAGAGATTTAGAGTGTTATATTTTAATACTTTTTTTGCGTTATATTTTAAAAGTGTTATACTTAATAATATAACAAACACATATCAATTTATTTTTCATGTATTTTTTATTATTATTAGTGTTATATACATGTGCAACGCACGTATACTAAACTAGAATATATATATATATATATATATATATATATATATAT
>NC_061117.1:33217674-33240426 GCF_002878395.1 Capsicum annuum
TCCTTTCCATAAGTCTATTACTGTATCCCACATTTGGGGATCATGTGCTGCTATATTTAGAATTTTACCTTTACTACCTCCTTCTTGTAATTTAATTGGTGCCTCTATTGGCATTCTTTTTCCTGCTGGTTTTATATGGTCTCCCCTAAGTTCTGTATCTGGGTTTATCCTAATTGCTGGTCTTCTAGGTACATTGTCTGTACTATAATCTATTGGTTGAGGATTAGGGTTTGTCTGTTGGAATGGGCTAGCACTCGAGGAGCTAGTTGGTTCCAATTCTGCTAGCTCTTTATAACTGATAGTGGAACTTAATATAGAAAGTGTGTCTTCATCTTTTCTTTCAAAGCTAGTTTTGTTATTTCTATATCCGAAATTATCATTTCGTTCTAAACAGTTTTTGAAATGTTTTATACATTCTTCAATTTTCATGTTGTCTTTTTGACATCCTTTACATTTAAAAGTTATATTTTTATATTCTTCCGCTAAAGCTTCAGCCTTTCTATGGCCATGTCTACTTCATATCCTTCTTGTAGGACTTCTATATTCATAAACCCGCTTTCTGTTTCTATATTACTTTCTGTTTCATCATCGTCTAAATTCCTTTTAGTTGTGTAATTGTAATCTATAAACCTTACGGAAGTTTCGCCCTTACTTGTAGTATATAGTAGAAGAGAGTCTGGTGTAAAAATTTTTGGTTTAGTAAATTTATTTAAATTCCATTCTAAACCTGCGTATATTTCGGGATCTATTTTTATTGGTTTTATTAAACTTATACCTTTATTTCCCATTATTTCTACTACATCATTTACTTTTAATTTAAATTTTGTATTACTGCTTAAAGTTAATTTTCCAATAAAAACTATGCACATTAGTAAATTATTTCCGCTATTCATTTCTTCGTATCCCTTAGTCTGGATTCCTATTTTAATATTTTGTCCAAATTCTTTTAAATTCATTAGGAAGTATGGGCTTATATAAAATATTCCTCCATTATTAGTCATATCTACTTCAGTTAATCCTATTATTGATTTTTTAATGTCTGACCATCTATCATCATATATAGTTATTAATACTTTGGATCCTAAATTTTTTCTAGTTAATCCTTTTATTCCTATAACTATTAAACCCATATGCATTAATACCATTCTATTCTTTAGATGTTTTAAAGAATGAGCATTTACTAAATCTAGTATCTTAAAGTCTTCTCCTATGGCAGATATTTGTTCTTCTCTATAGTGTCTATATAACTGGTTATCGGTAGAAAAATATCCTGCATTATATAGTGTCTTGGGATTTAATAATTTTAATTGATGTTGTTGAAAAATTTGTAGGTCTTTATCTACATCTATTATTTCGTTAAGTTCTTGATTCTGTTCTGCGTTAGGTTGTCGTCTGCATATTCTGGCTAATATATTATTGTTTCCTATTCTATTTTCTGAAAAACTTATTCTTTGTCTTTCTTCTCCTGTATTATTTTCGATGGCTCTCCGTCTATTTGATAGAAAGTCCATTTTTGTGGTTTTCGTATTATGTTTTTTCGTTCTTGTTTGGGAGTTAATTCAATTCTTTTTAATTGGTTAACTAGTTCGTCTATTTCTAGGTTATTTTTTGGTTGGGTTTCTTTATTTATTAAAATGTCTATTTTCTTGTGTAATTCGGGTAATTCTGGCTCTTTGTGGAGAGGTTTTTGAGTTTCCTTGCCTTTTATTAAAATGTCTATTTTTCTGTGTAAGTCTAATAGTAATTCTATTATAGTGTTATTTTGTTTTAGTAGGATTTTATCTGTTTGACTTGAAGGTATATGCCTAGATAGTCCTTCAGGGTCACTATGATAATTTTTTGATTTTTCTAGTGCTTTATTGTAGTTTATATCTTCTTCACTCATGAAAGTGATATTTCTTCTAATCTTTTTGTTATTTTTTGTAAGTCCTTAATTTCTGTTGTTATATTTTCTACTTGTTCTACAAGCTTAGCTATTAGTTGAGTTGTTTTTAGTTCTAATTCTTTAGGTTTTTCTATTATGGTTGCTATTAGTTTTTCAATTTCTAATTTTGTAGGTATTTTTTCCAAGTTAAACTTATGGTTTAAATACTGGATTTTTCTGTCTATTTCTACTTCTTGTGACTTAAGATAATCGAAATTTTGTTCTATCTTTTCTAGTATCTTTTTGTTTTTACTTTGAGTAACTTCTATTTGGTCTAGAGTTCTTATTATACTGTTATCTTTTTCTTGAGTTTTTTCACTTGTATTTATCAGGATATCTATTATCGTGTTATATTGTTTATCTTCCGAATGTAAAATATGCTCTCCTTGATTAAAATTACACCTTATGGTGGAGTTATTTTTTAATATTCTATATTTCTTTTCAGGTTGGAATCTAAGATCTAGGTAATCGAGATGTTTTAAAGAAGCTATTTTGTTATCCCAGGTGATTTAAGTTAAGGTATTTTTTACTTAGCTTAGTTTGATATCTCAATCTACTATTTGTATAAGTTATATCTAAGTCTACTTCTTGTATATTCTCTATTAACCTAGATTTTTCGCTAATTAAAGCCTTTTTATAATAGTTAGATGTTATGGTAATTATTTCGTCTGTTTCCTTAAAATTTAAAATATCTGTTTCTAGATTTCTTATTTCTTTATTTAACAGCTCTAGTCTTTCTACAAATTGTTTACGAATTTTTTCAAGTTGATGTTTATATATAAATTCCCTATAATATTGTTGTTGTATTTGCCGTATGACCTCAATATATCTTATTGGCATTTATTATCCTAACTGATAAGCTTTTCTTCTAATGCGTTCTTTAAGCCACCTTATTGCGGAAGTAGTATTTTCTAAGTCTCTTTCACAGCCCTGTATTTCCCAATTTACTGCGCTCAATAAGTCGTGATAATAGTTTGTTCGTACTTTTTTAACTTTTAATAACCTTTTTTGACCTTCTTCTAAATTACGTAGTTTAGTCAATATATGTTTTTGTTTTCTAATTTCTCGGTATAAATAAAAATAACTACACCTTATGTCTTGAAATGATCTATGTCTTTTCATATAAATTTTGAAAATTATTTGCGAGTTAATAGGTAATGTTCCCAAAACCTTCTCGCTCTGATACCAAAATAATCGGATATTTCAATATATAATTTTTCAATAAATAAGTTACTGAATAATAATAGATTTCGATGTTTTTAGAAAATTGTTTGAATAAATCAGTTTCTAAACAATCCTACTCAGTACTCCCTCTTTCCTATTGTTTCTTCATGTCTATCTTTCTTATTTTCCCCAGAGTTTTTTTTTTTTTTTTTTTTTTTACCCTGTTCATCTCTTTCTCTTAATCTATATTCTTAACATCATACTTCTTTAACCACACCCCGGAAAAGTTTCTATCTGGCAGATAACACTCGTCCTTCGTCTATAGTGCAGACTTTTTTGGACTAACAAGGCCAGAATTCCTAGGAATTTACAGGTTAATCCATCGTTGATACTAAGAAATTAAGAGACTAACCATATACTAAGGGTAAGAATTTGAATGTAATTTACATGGTTATGCAGAAATTATCAAACATATATATAAGAGCATAAACATAAATAGAAATATTTTTGTGGGGAAAATATAAGAACTTACATGAAGTAACTAGGAGAGAGGTTATAAGTAATTAACAAATAATATCTTTACCAAAAGGACTAAAATTTAGAAAATAATAAATTTTATCTCAAATTTCATTTTTCAAAAAGGTACTTCCTTGAAAATAATTAATGGCCCATTTCCTGAGTTCTATTCATAGTTTTTATGTTGAAGAAAAAAAATATTTTATTCATAAACTCAAATAACATTTTATAATTAGTCATTCTTCTTGTGTTATTTTGCTGCTAATATATATTAAAATAGTCAGAAATGGAGCTAGGTAAGAGCAAGAGAGTCCATTCAACCCCTTTAAGTGGAAAATTAATAATATATATTTATATATAAGGTAAAAAAAATTGTGCGTATATATAATTGATGTTGAATCTCTTTAACTTCTTCGTGTGCATTTTCATATTTTACAATACTGTTTACATTGAAGTAAGTATAGTTTAATTTATTTTTTTGCCAAGAGCATGCGTGTTAAATTAAACTCTATTTTAAGTTCGTTTACTGGCGATTGATTATCATTTTACTATATAAATAGTGAAACCAGGATGAAAACAAGTAATAAAATAGTGCATACTTGATGAAATCCCAACGTTAAAATTTATGTTGGATGAACAATAAGCTTTCTCCAAAGAAGGGACTTCATCAAGCCATAGTGGTTAAATTATTCATGGGATCACCAGATTTATCAATTTTAAGATCGATTTTACCTAAATTTCTTGGCATTAAGAGACATTGTCTTGTCGGGTTGCTTGCTCAAAGGCAACTTCTTATTCATATGGATCAATGATGATTTTGTGACTGCATTATCAAGAGGTGTAAAATATTTCATGCCTAAAGACAAAATCATCAGATTAGAATTTTTCTGTGGACTATTGGATTCAACCCTAAGGAGGAGACTTCACGTGCGGCAGTATGAATTTCATTTCCAAACTCGTCGACGGATTTGTTTGTTAAGAGGTCTTTGCTTTCCATTGCTTCAGAAGTTGAAAAATCTATTGTTATGAATAAGGCCACACAAGTGAGATCAAGACCTAGCACGGCTAGGGTTAAAGACTTAATGGACAAGTATCCGAACCGTATTCGAATTCAAAGTGTAGAAAAAGTTATGGGTAAAATTATTGAAGAGTTTCAGGAGGTGGTGTATGATAATTTACCTCAATATTGCACCCATTGTAAGCACCAGGGTCACGATGAAAAAAAGTGTCAATTGTTAACTGAAAAAAAAGTAGTGTTCGAAAAAAAGATAATGCGACAATGAAGATTGAGGGAGTTTCAGTTGAAAAAATTGCAAGGAGATGCACGTGATTATCTAAATACTAAGAAGAAACAACAAAATAGAGTCAACATGGGGATACTCCAGTAAGTCAAACTTTGGCTAGGGTGTCCGAAAACTTAGCGGAAAAAGCACAGGCTGAAAAGGAAGCTATTCAAAATCTACCTAGTGTTGTGGATACAAGTGACGGGACTAAGATTTTGATGGTTTCTAAGCAGGATATGGAGTTGAACAATACTAGAGATGATGTTGGAGATGAGGGCTAGAAAATGGTTTCACGCAAACAATCTGTTAGTCCTCAAATTAGCAAAGAACTTAATGTGGCAAAGAAATATTGTGTTACAACAAAGGATGTTGTGGATCCTAACACCTTCGAGGCTCTTTTAGATAAAAATGAGCACCAATCTGACTCGGGCAATCCTAAATGTCAAATTGCACTTCCATAAGTGACAAATATGCTAATACAACAACACGTTGCAAATTTAGTTTATCTCGTACCCGTCTTGAAGTCGTTGATGGAAACATAAGAGGCTTCGGCGTGTGAGATGCCTTCTCCATCTATGGAGTCAATTGGTGAGCAACGAAATGACTTCGGACATAAGTTATTGTTCAAGGGGAATGAACAAGAAATGGATGGAGTAGTAGTCTTAACTCTAACGCATTCAAACAACAAGGTTGAAGCGAAGAGTGACAAAAAAAGGTACAAATATAAAGAGTTGGGTAGATATGGCAGAGGAGGAGAAGCAAGCCTCATCCTCTCCAACGTGCAACAAGTTGAGTCCAGCAGTCTCAGAATTTGTGCCAATTTATGCAATGGTTCATCCATCTTTAACCGCGGAATAATTAGTGGCTCAAACAAGTGCACCTTTAAATGTTATGGATAATCCTACCAAAGGATTTCAGACCAAGAGGTATGAGCCAGGAGATTTGGTAGAAGATCCAATGGAAGCATTTAAGGGTGATTTAGGCGTTGACATATTTGATGAAGAAGATGAGGATGGAATATTGGATGAATGCTTAGCTAAAGTGGCTAGGGATGGAAATCTTTCACCCATGCAACAAAGCAAAGGATTCAAGAAAAATAAGACTCACGAAAGAAAACATAGTTGGGATGATAAAGTGTCTGAAAAGATTATTCTAAGACAATTACCAATGAGGGTGGCAAAACAGAAAGAAACAAGGTTCAATTATATCAACAAGATTCAATAGATCCAAGAAGAATTGATGAAATATGAAGATATTTTGAAGTGGTTAGAGGAAGAAGACAAGGTGAAGAATCTAATCTTTATAGGGCTACATCTTCTTAAAGATTTTCACTTTTTAACAAAACATGGATCTGACTCCATATTCTTGCTTATTTTAATCTTTCACTACTTACATATTATCATTTGTAATATTATCATAGAGTTGGTTATTAACTCTGTGATGATCATAGAATATTTAGTTCTTTCTTCTTTTTATTTTTGACATGCATGTTAATTACAAGAGGTTTAGCTATGCCTCAATAGGATTAGTAAGGCAAGGCCCCCCTTGCCTGTACTTTTTCTTTTAAGTTATGCTTTTAATATATATATATAAAAACTAGCCCTGGGCATCTCGCCTAGTGAATTTGCTTAAAAAAAAGTGTCAGTCAATACCCTATATGGAGGTCAGACTAGTACACTAAGGAATCGTTTGGTAGAAGGAATAAGAAAAATAATTTCAAATTATAGTTTGGAATAAACTTAATCTCATATTTGGATTAACTTAGTCCCATGACTATCTTATCCCATCATTTATATTAAAATGATGCGACTATTATCCTATGTGGAAGAGGGATAAAATAATCTCATGAAATACCCCTACTTATTCCATCACGTGTATCAAACGACCCCTAAGTGTAATCATAGATCACAAATCTGACGCCTTTGTCCTCTTGTCCTTATCTTTCACCCTTTTTGTCAACAGCCCTTTTTCCATCTAAACCCTTCCAAACCAGGTTTCCATTTTGGACAACATCTCATTCAAACTATTCTATGAAGGAATTTCAGCGATCAATCCATTTTCATCGAGTTACCTCTCGAGCATACAGGAAATTCTTTGTCCCTGACAGAATGCTTTTGTTTCTTTATTCGCCTTTCAGGGTTTGTATCCGATATAAATATCTCTGTTCATAATAGTGCAAAACCTACTTTACCTAGCAAATAGAAATTTTATTTCAATATTATTTAGACTGATAAATTCTATTTAGATATTAACTAAAATATTAAATCTTAAACAAATTTGATTTTCTATATCTTTGAATTATTTTTCACCACATATTCTAAATCAAAACTAAATTTATTACATAAAAACAAGGAAAGATTTTGTCCACAAAGGATAATTATTTATTCAAAATATAATATCCTTGAAGTAGTTAATTAGTATGCACATTGAGATTTGTCGGGTTAGCGGTTAACGATTATAGCAGTTAACTATTAACGACTATCAGTTAATGATTAGCAGTTAACGACTAACGATTAACGGATAATGATTTATAGTTAGCAGCTAACGATTAACTGTAACAGTTAACATTCAATCAAAAAATAATTCAATGATTAACGTGACTCAAAATAATAATAACAATAACGATAACATTATTTTAGCCTATTCTAAAACTTAATATGTTAATCTTACTTGAAGTAATTAGTTTGCACATTAAGTTGATCAATGGTCATCAGAAAAGTAATGACAATAGTAATAATTCTTTAATTAAAATTGCATAAATAACGGAGACAATAGTTTTATCCGAGCTATTAAAATTTAGAAAAACAATAAGTTTTATCTCAATCTCGATTTTTCCTAATCAAATATAGAACAAATCCGCAAGAAATAGTGAATCATTTCTTGAGTTTTATTCATAATTTTTCATGTTCTAAATATAAATTAAATTTATTACTAAAATAACCTAGGGAAAATAATTGACGAAGAATAATTATTTATTTAAAATCTAATAAAACAATAAAGATGCTGTCAAAATAATTTCTTTTACCCCAACCCACTAAAAAGAAACGGAAAAAAAAACGTATAAACTATTATAGGACTTACCTCTGAGCGTGTGTTTGTTTTTTTAAATAAAAGTTTGGGCTTATAAGAGCCCCTTTGTATTAACCTAACACCAATAGATAATTTGTCTGCATATTAAAGCGATCGCAATCATCAGAAAAGTAATAACAATAAAATAATTTTGTAATTAGAATCACGAAAATCATAAAGATAATATCTTTATCAAATCTATTAAAATTTAAAAAATAATAAACTTAATCTCAAATTTTATTTTTTAAATTGAATATAGAATAAATTTTCGAGAACTAGTGTTTCACTTCTTGAGGTCTATTTATAATTATCCAAATGATAAATTAAGTTTATTAAAGAAAAATAAGGGAGAAAATTACCAAGGAAGAATAATTGCTTTTCAAAACTTAATAAAATAATAATAGTTCTCCAAAATATAATATTAAGTTATCATTCTAAAAATTACCTTTGTGTTAATCTTTCTTGAAGTAATTAATTTGACAATCATCAGACAAGTAATAACAATAGTTATAATTCTATAATCTAAATCACAAAATTCACAGAAATAATTTAAATATAAAAAAAAATAAACTTAATTTCAAATTACATTTTTTCAAATCAAAGTTTAGATAAAATCCTCACAATGACTATAATTTCATAATCTAAATCACAAAATTCACGAGGTAAGATATATCTATATCCAAAATAATTAAAATTTGAAAAAAAAAAAACTTAAATTTCAAATTGCATTTTTTCAAATCTAGTCCAGAATAAATCATCAAGAACAGTGTTCTGAATCTTGAGTTCTATTTATGATTTTTATGTTCCAAATGAATATTAAATTTATGACGAAATAATAAGGAGAAAAAATTACGCACAAAGAGTAATTATTTTTAAAATTTAATAAAATAATAAAAGTTCTCCCAAAATTAATTCTTTATACAAATATTATAAAATTATTCTGAAAATTACGTTCGTATTATTTTACTCAAAATAATTAATTTTTCTGTATATTAAAATGCTCAACAATCACCAAAAAAGTGATAAAAATAACCGTAATTTTATAGTCTAAATCGTGAAATTCACGTAGTAATGTCTCTATCCAAAACAACTAAAATGTAGTAAAACATAAATTTTATTTCTCCAAATCAAATCTAGGTGCATCTTCAAGAACCAATATGTCATTTCTTGAGTTTTATTTATAATTTTTATGTTTTATATGAATACTAAATTTATTATGAAATAATAAGGAGAAAAAATTACCCACGAAGAGTAATTATTTTCAAAATCTGATAAAATAATAAAAGTTCTTCCAAAATTAATTATTTTTAAAAATATTATAAAATTATTTTGAATATTATGTTTGTATTATTGTTACTCAAAATAATTAATTTTTCTGCATACTAAAATGGTCAACAATTACCAAAAAAGTAATAACAATAATTGTATTTGCATAGTCGAAACCGTAAAATTCACGGAGATAATATCTCTATCCAAAACAACTAGAATATAATAAAATAATAAGTTTTATTTTTCCCAATCAAAATCTGAGTGCATCCTCAAGAACCGATATTTCATTTCTTGAGTTCTATTTATAACTTTTTAAGTTCCAAATGAATACAAAATTTATTGCAAAATAATAAGGAGAAAAAATTACCCACGAAGAGTAATGATTTTCAAAATTTGATTAAATATTAAAAGTTCTTCCAAAATTATTTTTTCAAAAAAATAATATAAAATTATTCTGAAAATTACGTTTGTATTATTTTGAATCAATAATTAATTTTTTTGCATACTAAAATGGTCAACAATCAACAAAAAAGTAAAAACAATAACTGTAATCATATACTAAATTGAGAAATTCACGGAGGTCATATCTCTATCCAAAACATCTAAAATATAGTAAAATAATAAATTTTATTTCTCTGAATCAAATCTAGGTACATCCTCAAGAACCAATATGTCATTTCTTCAGTTTTGTTTATAATTTCCATCTTCAAGGTATGAAAATCTAGTTTATTTCACTGTTGTTTTTCTTTTTTTTTTACTACTTTGGTTTGCCTTACTTGAGTCGAAACTCTTTCAACAAATAATTTCTTTATCTTCACAAAATTTTGTTTTGTATACATTTTAAACTCATCAAATTTAGTTTTCTTCGCTGTCGTTTTTCTTTTTCCTTACTACTTGATTTACTTGAGAAAATTGAAGGAAATGTGTTTTTTAAGTCTTGAATGAAGAATGGTGACACTGACCAACTTAAAGGGTCAAACATCAGTAGGAAACTAGATTAAGTTAATTGTGGACTTGATTAATATTTTTAAAACTTTCTAATCTTTTCAAAAAATACAAATCAACCCAACCCACACCCCTCTTCAATCCAAATCAACCACTCTCTCTCTCGACAGCTTCTCTCAACTCTCTCCTAACCAACAGTTCTGCAAAATTTCTCCCTTCAACCTTCGGCGACAAATAGTTGGGCGAGTTCTTTTTCGATTTTCAACTGTCAATCGATGTGAAGACTTCTCTGGCGACAACAACTTCGAGTTCTTCGTCGTCCCATTTCCTTTTTCACAGGTAAAAAATTATGAAGAAACAGAGGAATTTGAGCCAACTACTCTTCTAGTATTAAAATGTGGACTCAATAAAACCCTAATTTCTGATATTTCTTCTTCTTAGTGTCGTACTGTTGATTCGAATTTGTTGGTGATTTTTTGTCACAGTTGATGTTCTTAGTGTATGTGTGTGTGATGTGTTGGTGTTGCTGGGTTGATTTGTTGTTTGTCTAGGTAAAAATGGTATTTCAACAGATGAAACATCTGATGTAACAGATGAAACATTTGATGCAACATATGAAAATCTGATGCAACTATGAAAATCTGATGCAGCAGGTGAACAATCTAACAGATCATTCATCTGTTGCGACAGACGACTCTTCTGTTTGGAAGAAATCTAAACAATATTGATCCAACAGATAACTGATTAGTGATATATTTTTATTCTTTCCAACGGTTTACTCTTCATTTTGCAACAAATTAGTGGTTGTTTTTATTCTTTCCAATGATTTACTCATCTATTGCAACAGGTCGGTTATATGTTGCAGCAGATAACATACCTGGTGTAACAGATTAGTGATTTGTTTATATGGTTTCCAACGAATTACTCATCCGTTGCAATAGGTTGGTTATATGTTGCAACATATAAACTACCTGGTGCAACAGATTAGTGATCTGTTTTGATTTTTTTCAACGGTTTACTCATCCGTTGCAATAGGTCGGTTATATATTGCAACAGATAACATACCTAGTGCAATAGAGTAGTGATCTATTTTTATTTTTTCCAATGATTTACTCATCCGTTGCAACAGGTCAGTTATATATTGCAACAGATTATTGATCGTTTTTATGGTTTTCAACGAATTACTCATCTGTTGTAATGGGTCGGTTATATATTGCATCGGATAAAATACCAGGTGCAACAGATTAATGATCTATTTTTATAGTTCCCACGAATTACTTATCTGTTGCAATGGGTCGGTTATATGTTGCATCAGATAAAATACCAGGTGCAACAAATTAGTAATCTATTTTTATGGTTCTCACGGATTACTCATACGTTGCAATGGATCGGTTATATGTTGCATCAGATAAAATACCAGGTGAAACATATTAGTGATCTATTTTATGGTTTCTGCGGATTACTCATCCGTTGCAACAAGTCGGTTATATGTTGCAATAGATAACATTCCTGGTGTAACAGATTAGTTGTCTGTTAGAACTGTTATATTACTGTTATGCATTAATCAATTATAATCTATGTTATGTTCCTGTTAATTTAAGATAATATGGCTCTCAAAAGAAAAGAAATTGAATCAAGTCCAAGAAAAGGAACAAGTACAGCAGCTCGGCTACATCCACCACTCTATGAGCTTACTTTACAAACGTTATCTCAATCAGGAGAAGAAGATAATAAACATGGGGAGGAGGAATCTTTCAAAAGAGATGATCCAAACGCTAATAGCCCTTTCGCCAAAGAGTTGGTCAAAACCTTCAGCATTGATCATTATCCTGTGAGAATGCAGTTTGATGGTGCGACAGATTTAATGGGTGATCTCGTGGTAAAGTCAGTTATGGAAAAATCTTTTGACGTCTTCAGAAAAATACTTCGAGAATAAAAATTGGATTTTTATTTTAGGGAAAGTTGCTTTGGGAAATATCTTGATTTGCCAGAGGATAACAATGCTCATTTCCAGATGAAAATGGTATATGATCTTTTCAAATGCAGGTTCATGTATAAAAACAAAGATAAGATGGATGAGGTGTGGATAAATTACTGTGGCATGCCTATTTGTTTTGGTTGGAAGGAGTTTGTCATAGTTACCAGATTAAAATGTTATCCTCCTTCTCCTTCTCAAGTTATACCTACTCTGACCCCAAAAAAAGCACCTCGCACACCCAAAAAAGGCAAAGTCAAGTCGAGTGATCGTGATAACCTGGTGTCCATTGTTGTCCAAGCTTCAAAAACAAAAATCTGATAGAAGCGTCGAAAGGTAAAGGACTTTCAAAGAAACACAAGAAATCATTGTGTTTGGTTTGGTTTGTACATAATGTTCTTTGGGCGAGAGACGTTAATAACAACATAAGCCTCGATTTAATAAATCTCTTTGAGGATCTTGAGGCATTTAACAACTATCCTTGGGGTTATAAAAGCTTTAAAATGACTATCGAATATTTGTTGACTCCGTTAATGCCAAAAATAGTTAACTTATATGGTTTTCCAAGTGCCTTCATGGTAAATATTTCTTTTATCATGATATGATTCATCATTTTTTATTCAATAATGTTTTTAATTTATTGGCGTTATGTTATAGGCTTGGGAATTTGAAGTCATTCCTTATTTGAGACAACAAGTGAACTACCAGGAAAAAGTTTTCTGTCCAAGAATTCAGAGATGGTTGTCGGCCAAAATCGATAAAAATGGAAAATTTTGTTGATCTTTTCAACCCCCCAAGGAAGTAGTAAGTCCAATTCTAATCAAGTTTTTATTTTAATTAATGATTAAATGATTTCATCATCATTCTTAATATATGTACCGATTTATTTTAGATTATCCATCCGTGGCTTGTTCCAACCAACCGAGAGTTAAAGATGCCATTCTTTCCTACTTTATAATCTGTGCAAACTTTATCGGAACCTAAGGTCATTGATGGAATAAAAATAGAATTGTTTGGAGCAAAAATCATCACAAGAAAAATAATTTTGGAGGGTGAGGCTAATGATGCTCCTCTTACAATTTTTTAAATAATAAGTCATTATGATTATGATCATAATGGTTGTACAGATTTTTCTCCAGATTTTGTCACATCTAACGAATGTTCTGCATACAAATGTCAAGACTGCGAGGTGAAACACGATGGAGTGATTAATTCTATTAATGCACTAACTGCTTCTGTAAAGAAAATGACATCTAAGAGGGGTGTCATTCTATCAAAGAGAATTTCATATTCAGACACTCCACTAGAGATCAAGGCAGCTAAGAGTGAAAGGAAAAACACTTCCAAGGTATCATCAAGCATAAAAAAAGCAATATTGCAACACATTTGTCTTTGTCATACACCGATGTTCATTGTGCAAGGGACACAGGAGAGCAACATGAGTTGAAGAAGGTGAATATACATCATCTGTTCCAAAAAACAAACAGGCACATATCTATTTCAACAGATGATACATCTGCTAAAAATTAGCAAACAGATATATACATCTGTTACAACTGTTGTCTAACCTATTGTATTAGATTCATTAGTTGTTTTAACAGATGAGTCTTATGTTGCAACAGATAGATCATCTGTTCGAAATTATCATACTGCTCTGATTTACCTATTCGAATTTGTTCCAACAAATAATCCATCTGATGCAATATAAGACTCATCTGTTGTAACAGATGTACAATCTGTTGTATATCTCTACTTAGCATTAACAATTCTGGCTTACCAGGTGGATGTTGGTAACGACTTGATTTTTCTAGAATCGAAATGTCACACAGTCCTTATGATCCTGAAGGACCATAAGCCAACCCTCTACTGATATCTGTACGTGAATACTGCATAATATAGATAATAAATGCAGAAAATGGCCATAAGGTTCAAAACATCTAAAAATACTCAAAATTTAAAAATAAATACTAATACATCTGTCCGAAAAGCCTCTAAACTGTCTGAGCTGTGAAGTTGATGGGACATGTCCCCAACTAACTTCGTCTATAGAAAATAAAAAAAATCTGATGCAATAATGATAAAAGGATCATCCTCGAATGAAGAGGACTCACTGCTATGTCTACTGCTGCTGACTGAGACTGAGCTGCTAAGGGTACTCTAGATCTCGTGCCTCTAAACCTATAGTGTCAAATAAAACACCATAGCGTAAATACGTCAGTACGGAAATATACCGAGTATGAAGATGAAGTAAGGCTAAATGCAAGGGCTTATGCATGAACAATTACTTAACTGAATAATTATGGGAGTACAGAATGAGAACACATGCATGAATGCACAAACCATAACTGAAATAATTGTGACTCAAAATACTGAAACTGATTAATTGAATCTACTCATATCAATGACTGAATTCTGAGCTTTCTACTCTCGATTGACTGCATCAGAGATCAAACCTCTCAAATGGATGATTCCAGAATCTACTATCAATGATAAGGGATGATCATGTCCGAATCTGACAACAAGAATACTCAATTAAATCTGAGACTGAGATCAACCCTATCTGACAGGTGATCTAGAGATCTGATAATGAGATTACTCAACTGAATTTGAGACTGAGATCAAGCCTATTTGACGGGTGAACTCTGGATCTGATAACAAGAATACTCAACTAAATCTGAGACTGAGATCAAGCCTATCTGATGGATGATCTA
Organism: Capsicum annuum; assembly: GCF_002878395.1. NCBI lineage: Eukaryota > Viridiplantae > Streptophyta > Magnoliopsida > Solanales > Solanaceae > Capsicum > Capsicum annuum. The sequence continues at coordinate 33,232,531 of NC_061117.1, forward strand.
TAGATTTGATAATAATAATACTCAATTGAATCTGAGACTAAGATCAAGCCTATCTAATGGGTGATCTCGAGATCTGATAATGAGATTACTCAACTGAATCTGAGACTGACATCAAGCCTATCTGACGGGTAATCTCGGGGTCTGATAATGAGATTACTCAACTAAATCTGAGACCGAGATAAAACCTATCTAACGGGTGATCTTGGGGTCTAATAATGAGATTACTCAACTGAATCTGAGACTGATATCAAGCCTATTTGATAGGTGATCTCGGGATCTGATAATGAGATTACTCAACTGAATCTGAGACTGAGATCAAGCCTATCTGACGGGTGATCTCTAGATCTGATACTAAAACTGTAATTGTGAAAAGTAGTCACTTAACCGATATGCCTCTAATCTCAACTTGTGGGGTCCAACCTATAACTCCAGTTGGAAGGGTATCAATACTGCGCCACGAGTAAAGACCTCTCTGGTCAAGCCTATCTGATGGGTGACCCTCACAGGAAGTCAAGCCTAAGGCAATATAATAGTCAAGCCTATCTGACGGGTGACTAGCCTTTCCTGACGGGTGACTCCTGCATCTAGCGCTGGCTACGCAGTTTTAGAGTTCAGGGATTGCTCCTAACGACTCTGCCTCTCTGATGGGAAGCCACCATCCCTTCCCTCGCTCGATGATAGCTCTTACTCCCAACTGAAAGACTCTGAACTGATTGTTAACTGAACACAAACTAAGCTGAATCTGATACTGATCATGTTTCTCGAATGATCTGACTGAGTTAAGTTGAATTCACTTGGTTCAATATCTGACGGAATACTACTGAATCTCGTTATCTAACTGAACGACACTGAACTTTGAATAGAGTGCTCGATTACTACAAAGGTCAGAACTGAACACTTGAATACTACTAGATCTGAGCTGGGTATAGAACTGAGGCTATATTACTAGCGATACTGAGATTACAGAAATTACTGAGATTACTTAAGTTATGTATCTGTCTAAGAGTGCAGAGTTCTATAATTCACTGAGTTCTGAGAATCGTGGCTTGACTGAGATTATCGTAAAAACTGACACGAGCTCTAGACTGCAGCTAAATTATCGGGTATAAATACCCCCAGGACTCGATAACATAAAAGTAAAACATAACCATTCTTGAATAATAAAGACTATGGACAATTATTCACCATCACAATCACTAAGGCATCACTTCAAGCATTTAGGAATCATAAACATGTGATAGTATAGGAAGACATGCTATTGGATCATACTCTATTCAACAAGGTCTTGCATCAAGCACTTCACACATATTTAAGTCTTGGCATGTACCGGAGAACACATAATTGGGGAACTTCATGCTATCATGTTACAATTCATTCATCAAATACTTAGCATGTATTAAAGTCTTAGTATGTATCAAAGAGCAAAAAATTGAGGAATTTCATGCTATCATGCCACAATTCATTCACTAAGGCTTTTCAAGAAACACTTGAAATGCATGGGCTTACACACAATTGGGAATTTCTAATCAACATGTTATAATGGCTTTAATTCATTTACATAAGCATTTTATCAAGCATATGGGGAGCATGCTTTGATTATTCAATAATTTCTACACTTAATTAACATGAACACACTACTTAACAAGCAACTTGTAGAGGGTTTATCATAAACACCACATGAATACCACATACTTGGGTCAAAGCTTGAAAACTTTGTAAACAAACATGAATCACTACTCAATAATAGCATGAACATCAATTTCAACTCACATGAATCATGAAAACTCATAAACATAAAAGCTTTGAAATTTAGAAAAGGGTTCTTGAGCTTCTTGGATGAAAGGGACCCAAGAATCAATATCTACATACCTTAGAGAAACTCTTTCTTGAAAGCCCTTGGAGAGATTCTTGATTTCTTGATTTCTCTTGAAGAAGAAGGAAGGGTTATGTTTTTATAGAAACCCTAGCTCTTGTTCTTTAAAAACTTCGAGAGAAAACAATGATACTTTAGGTGAAATGAGGCCAAATCCCGTGTTAAGGAGTATATATAGGGGTCTGGAAAAGACCCTTTTCGCCCTTGGAATTAAATTGAAAAATTTTGATTCTACATACTAGTGTGACGCACCATAATCACGCCAGATCACTAGAAATTGGACAATTGAGAAACTGCTTGATGGCGCGATGTGGTGAAAATCCCGTTGCCACCTTGGTTACAAACTGGAAAGGCACCGCGACGCTGTGGAATCGCGTTGGTGCACTAAAAATTGAAAATTCTAAAATTAAGCCTTGGCGTAATGTGCCATAATCATGGAGGATCACTGCATTTTGATGATTGCCATTTTGACTGGCTCCGCGATGCGCTAAAGTGCCAGGTGGCACACTGTCTCACTAAAATAGCTTTAAGTCTTTGCCCGAGTGTCGGATTTGGGCGAATTTGGTATCGACAAAAAGCTTATCGATTCTCTACATGACAAAAAGTTGATATTAGGGAAATTCTACACGGTTCAAAATATTTCTTACTTAAAAATACACTTCTCAATCTTTGAAGGCCGTATTTATGCTTCACTGAACACACTCTAAGGCTCATACTATGAGATAATTTTGCGGGGTCTTAAATATCTCCCCTTTAGAAATATTCATCCTCGAAGTCACTTAATAGGCTAAGAATACTAATCGACTGAACTTACTCAAGGAACGGGAACATCTGAAACATGTCCATGCAACTAGAACTACTGATATTCTGAGCTCTCATACTGGACATGCATATCTGATGCATTGAATACTCGACTGAAGCTACTCATAAGCTGAATTCTCATAATAGACATGCATATCTGATGCATAGACTCACAACTGAGTTGATCTCAAGAATGCATGACTTAACACACTGAAAAACTAAACTCTTTCTACTGAACATGCATATCTGACGCATGAATGTCTGACTCTACTGACTCTCGATAGCATGAATGGGTATGCAATAATAAATGATGTCAACTTCGTAAGGAGAGTCTAAACATGCAACTGAATGAGTCTAAGGACATGAAAGCTTTGCAATATCATGGGGTATCTCCCCCTTGGGACTCTATATTCCTCTAAACACACTTTGCTGAAAAACTGGAACAGTGCACGGGGTACCTACGAACTGGGTTATGATTGACCGACTGAGATCTGAAATTCATGCATGACTCATGCTGACATATAAGGTCAAAATGGGAGCAAAGGATCTAACAGTGCATATCATAAAGATGAAGGATTCATAACATACCCGAATCTATAACATACCCGAATCTATATCAGGGAACCTTTCCTGATCAAGGTGGCTCTGAAGCGCATAAAAACCGTTCTAACGCTGACTACTATTGGCATCGGAAGGGGTACTCTGCTGAAGAAACTCTCTACCCCTTTGAGCTAGCGCTCTACATTCTCGCATTCTATGGCCTGGCTTACCAGACCCAAAGCACACATCACTACCGACTCTACATACACCTAGGTGGCTCTTGCCATACTCTCTACAAAGCGGATTGGTGAGAACACCACTTGCACTACTCAGGGATTTGGAGCCTGGCGCCCCATCATAACTGACATCCCCAAACTTTGGTGTGGGTACACTAGTTGAGGATGGAGCTGGGACTAAAAATCTCTGACTATACTGAGAACGACTACTACCCTGGAACCCTGCCTGAGAGAAACCATGACTACCTATTCTGGATTTCTTACTCACTCTCTTTTTTTCTTTCACCTTATCTGCCTCAATCTATTGCGCATGCATCATTAGCCTAGCAATGTCCATATCTCTATTGAGCATAGCGGTTCTACACTCTTTCAACACTAACCTGGACACACCAGTCACAAACTTACTCATACTCACTCTAGGGTCAGCTATCAAGTCAGGAGCATACTTAGCTAACTGGTAAAACTTAAGACAATACTCTTTCACTGTCATGGAGCCTTGCCTTAGGTTCATGAACTCTTCTACCTTAGTTTTCCTCATCTCTAACGAGAAAAACTTATCTAAAAAGGCATCCTAAAACTCTTGCCAAGTCACAGAAGTTGCATCCTCCCCTCTACTATTCTTCTACATCACTACCTAATCATGAGCAATATCCTTCAGCCTATAGGATGCTAACTGTACACTCTCCTCCTCAGAAATATGCATAATCTGGGTAATTTTCCTCACCTCTTCTAGATAAAGCTGTGGGTCCTCACCTACTACTGACCCAAAGAATTCTGGCGGGTTTATTCTTATGAAATCTCTAATTCTGGCTGCGACTGAACCCCCATCTTGCTGAGGTAAGGCCACAGCCTGGAGGTTACCCTAGACATTAGTCACAGCTTGGGATAGCGCCTGAAAAGCTATCTGAAACTCTGCCTGTAACACATTCTCATTCTCAGGATCTACTGGCTGAGGGTACTGGTCATCAACTCTACAGACATTATCTCTACGAGGAGGCATACTTTGTATATAAAAAAAAGTGGATTAGACCGAGGATTAACTTGAGCTCATGCTCACTCGCACGACATGAATACTAAAAGAAGAGAAACTGCTCCTACAAATATCTTATAGCATCTTGTACATAAATGTGGCGCTCAACACACCCATGTACAAGACTCTACTAGATACGGCTTTTCAGACTCCCTAGGACACTATTGAACCTTAGGCTCTAATTCCAAGTTTGTAACGACTCGATTTTTTTGGAACTGGAATGTCACATGGTGCTCATGATCCCGAAGGACCACAAGTCAACCCTCTACTAATATCGGTACCTAAACACTGCATAATATAGATAATAAATACGAAAAGTTGCCATAAGGTTCAAAACATCTAAAAATACTCAAAATTTAAAAATAAATACTAATACATCTGTCCGAAAAGCCTCTAAACTATCTGAGATGTGGAGTTGATGGGACATGTCCCCAACTAACTCCGTCTACTAAAAGTAAACAAAATCTGATGTAATAATGATAAAAGGATCATCCTCAAATGAAGAGAACTCACTGCTATGTCTACTGCTGCTGACTGGGACTGAGCTGCTAAGGGTACTCTAGATCTCGTGCCTCTAAACCTATAGTGTCAAATAAAACACCATAGCGTAAATACGTCAGTACGGAAATATACTGAGTATGAAGATGAGGTAAGGCTAAATGCAAGGGCTTATGTATGAACAATTACTTAACTGAATAATCATGAGAGTACAGAATGAGAACACATGCATGAATGCACAAACCATAACTGAAATCATTGTGACTCAAAATACTAAAACTGATTAAATAAATCTACTCATATCAATGACTGAATTTTGAGCTTTTTACTCTCGACTGACTGTATCGGAGATCAAACCTCTCTAACGGATGATTCCAGAATCTACTATCAATGATAAGAGATGATCATGTCCAAATTTGACCACAAGAATACTCAAATAAATCTAAGACTGAGATCAAGCCTATCTGACGAATGATCTCAGGATTTGATAATGAGATTACTCAACTAAATCTGAGGTTGAGATCAAGCCTATCTAACGGGTGATCTCTAGATCTGATAACAAGAATACTTAAATGAATCTGAGACTGAGATCAAGCCTATCTGACGAGTGATCTCTAGATCTGATAACAAGAATACTCAACTAAATCTGATACTGAGATCAAGCCTATCAAATGGGTAATCTTGGAATCTGATAATGAGATTACTCAACTGAATCTGAGACTGAGATCAAGCCTATCTGATGGGTGATCTTGGGGTATGATAATGAGATTACTCAACTGAATCTGAGACTGAGATCAAGCCTATCTGACGGGTGATCTCAGGGTCTGATAATGAGATTACTCAACTGAATCTGAGAATGAGATCAAGCCTATCTGATGGATGATCTCGGGATCTGATAATGAGATTACTCAACTGAATTTGAGACTGAGATTAAACCTATCTGAAGGGTGATCTCTAGATCTGATACTGAAACTGTAACTGTGGGAAGTAGTCACTTAATCGACATGCCCCGAATCTCAACTAGTGGGGTCAACATGTAATCCTAGCTGAAAGGGTGTCAATACTGTGCCACGGGTAAAGACCTCTTTAATCAAGCCTATCTGACGGGTGACCCTCGCAGGAAGTCAAGCCTAAGGCAATATAATAGTCAAGCCTATCTGAAGGGTGACTAGCCTTTACTGACGGGTGACTTTTGCATCCTGCGTTGGCTATACAGTTCTGGAGTTCAGGGATCGCTCCTAACGACTCTACCTCTCTGACAGGGAGCCGCCATTCCTTCTCTCGCTCGGTGCTAGCTCGTACTCTCAACCGAAAGACTCTAAACTGATTTTTAACTGAACACAAACTAAGTTGAATCTGATACTGATCATGTTTCTCGAATGATCTGACTGAGTTAAGCTGAATTCACTTGGTTCCGTATCTGACGGAATACTACTGAATTTCGTTATCTAACTAAACGACACTGAGCTTTGAATAGAGTATTCGATTACTACAGAGGTCAGAACTGAACACTTGAATACTACTAGATCTTAGCAGGGTACAGAACTGAGGCTAGATTACTAGCGATACTGAGACTACAGAGATTACTGAGATTACTTAAGTTATGTATCTATCTAAGAGTACAGAGTTCTATAATTCATAGAGTTCTGAGAATCATGTCTTGACTGAGATTATCGTGAAAACTGACGCTCTAGATTGCAGCTAAATTATCGGGTATAAATACCCCCAGGACTCGATAACATAAAAGTAAAACATAACCATTCTTGAATAATCAAGACCATGGACAATCATTCACCATCACAATCACTAAGGCATCACTTCAAGCATTTAGGAATCATAAACATGTGATAATATAAGGAGACATGCTATTGGATCATACTCCATTTAACAAAGCCTTGCATTAAGCACTTCACACATATTTAAGTCTTGGCAACACAATTGCCACCTTGGTTGCGAACTGAAAAGGCACAACGACGCAGTGGAATCGCGTTGGTGCATTAGAAATTGATAATTCTGAAATTAAGTCTTGGCATGATGCGCCATAATCGCGGAGGCTCATTGAATTTTGACGATTCCAGTTTTCAGAATAAAATATAGTTCAGTTCTACAAAATCAGGACTGTCAGATACAGTCACTCAGTTATCACTAATTCAGATTACCAGTGATCCCAAATTATCAATATATTCAGTTATCAGTTATCAAATTCAGTTCTAGTAAACTCAATCACAGTAGGCACAGTATGTTCAGTAGTTACAGATCCTCCATGTATGCTAATCCATCTCTTGCATATCATTCAGTTAGTTATTGATCATATTATACTCTAGAAGATTATGGATGACCCAGCGTGGGACGTTGCTTTTCTGCAAGACGCCATGAATGAACTTCAGAATCAAGTTCATGACCTGCAATGGGAACTGGGAGGAGTTAGAGAAAGAATGCTTCGTGAGATACGCAGGCTGAGGAGGGTCTGGCTATGTCTTTTTTTAGGGCCATGGCCAGACCCTAAAATAAAATTTCAAAAAGACATGGCCATGAAAATTACTTTTTTTCCGGAGTTGGAGTTGGAGTTGTGTTTGGCCATGTCTTTTTGAAATTTTTTTTAGACTTTTGAAAAATCTTTTTTAAATATGATATTATGCCCTCAACTTTTAAAAATTATCAAAATCACCCAACTACTAATTTACCTACTAACATACAACCAAATGTTGAGAAAATAATTTATATGTCTTCAATTGATAAAATAATTAACAACAAACTAATTATTATGATTGTTATTATTCTAAAATTTGAATAAAAATATCACAAGCACGAGCTAAATAAGTATATCTAACCATAATCAATTAAATAGAGAAAAATATATTTTGATAAATATGATTGATAGATATAAATATATTTTATATATTCTTAAATTTGTTGAT
>NC_061117.1:33240526-33275245 GCF_002878395.1 Capsicum annuum
TTTTATCAATTGAAGACATATAAATTATTTTCTCAACATTTGGTTGAGAAAATAATTTATATGTCTTCAATTGATAAAATAATTAACAACAAACTAATTATTATGATTGTTATTATTCTAAAATTTGAATAAAAATATCACAAGCACGAGCTAAATAAGTATATCTAACCATAATCAATTAAATAGAGAAAAATATATTTTGATAAATATGATTGATAGATATAAATATATTTTATATATTCTTAAATTTGTTGATGAAAATTCTTAATTATTTTCACTTGAATTAATTATTTTATTGAATTTGGTCTTTTTAAAAAAATTACAGAATTTAGTTAATAAGAGGGGTTTGTGTAAAAATTTAAAGATTGGAGTTATATGTAATAATAATGAAAGTTGAAATTGGAAGTGGAAAAAGGGGAAAACAACAAAAAGTTATTTTCCATTTTCGGAATTTTATTCCGGAATTATTTTTTAATGTTTCATAGCCAAACACTATAATTTCCAACTCCGAAAAAATTTTCCGAAAAAAGGGAAAAAATATTCATGGCCAAACGGGCCCTTTATGTTCCAAGTAAATACTAAATTTATTACGAAATAATAAGGAGAAAAAATTATGCACGAAGAGTAATTATTTTCAAAATCCAATAAAATAATAAAACTTCTTCCAAAATTAATTTTTCATAAAATAATACAAAATTATTCTGAAAATTACGTTTGTATAATTTTTACTGTATAATTAATTTTTCTGCATACTAAAATGGTCAACAATCAATAAAAAAGCGATAACAATAACTGTAATCATAGTCTAAGTTGTGAAATTCATGGAGGTAATATCTCTATCCAAAACAACTAAAATATAGTAAAGTAATAAATTTTATTTCTCCGAATTAAATTTAGGTACATCTTTAATGACTAATATGTCATTTCTTGTGTTCCGTTTATTATCTCCATCTTCAAAATATGAAAATCTAGTTTATTTAATTATTTTTTTTACTACTTGATTTACGTCACTTGAGTTGAAACTCTTCCGGCAAATAATTTCTTGGCAAAATGATTTTATGGACTCCTGTATTATGTCTGTTTTGTAAGTTGGACACTTCTACTTACATGTTTGTCATCTGAACCCCTGAATGTACTAAAAAGCAATATTTTAAACCCTTTGACTGTTGACCTGATCTATGTGGCATTAAAATTGTTGACTAGGATCAGATGTGTGTAGACACGCGTGTATGAGCGAGCGAAGCACGTTTTTTCAGCTTTTTAAATTTAAAAATATATTTTTTAAAAAAAATTAAAAATAAATTTTTAAAAAATTCAATATTTTTTCAGTTTTTAAAATTTTTAAAAAAATTTAAAAATTAAAAAAATATTTAAAAAATAAATAAAAAAGGTCCTCTCCCTCCTCAACCCCGTCCAGCACCCCTACCCCCAACCCCACCGTCCCCCACCCTATCCACTAGCCCGCCACCGTACCCCACCCCATCCACCACTCCATCACCGTTTCCCATCCCATCCAGCACCCTCCCAGTTTCCCCGTCCACCACCCCGTTCCCCCGCCCTCTTCCTGTCCTCCACCCCCCTCTCCTCATCCCCACCCCGTCTTCCACCCTCCCCCAAGCAACACAAACCATCAACACCAGCATTCCCCCCCCCCCCCCCCACCTCACTGCAGCATTACAAAACCCCATCAAGAGCATAACGTTACAAAAACCCATTACAAAAGTTTTTTTCTCCTCCAAGTCCATTAGCAGCAGCTTTGGTCAATTTTTTGTTAAATTTCATCCACCCTTACCCCACGTACAACCCTCCCTAACGCTCTTTCTTCACAGCAGCCACCTCCAACAGCCATGACAGCTATCAACAATTTTTTTTTTTTTAAAGTAAAATGTTGAAATCATTAAGATGAAAATTGAACATTCAAGATTATGATAAAAATAGGAAAGCAATGGGAACTAAATTTTTTGTAATGGTGATGGAAAAAGAACAGATACCATCAGGTGAAAGAAAATGGGGATTGTAACAGTGCCAGTGGAGGGAGAGGGGGAGAGGGAGGGAGGCGGGTGACTTTTATTTTATTTTAAAAAAAGTTTTTTCTTAAAATTGTTTTAATGTAATTATGATAAAAAAATATCAAAACTGAAAATTCATTTTTAAATTTTTCCTCGCAATTCAAATCTTTTCATATTTTATTTTTAAATTTTTTTCTCTCAATTCAAATTTTTTCATTTTTTTTTTGAATTAAAATTTAAATTTGAAATTTTTTCATATTTTTTGGGACTAAAATTTAAATTTGAATCGAAAGTGAGTAATAGTAGATATTGAAAAATTAGTGAATTTCATGAATAAATTTGAAAAAAACTTAAAGTTTTTGTGAATTTGTTAAAGATATTCAAATTTAAAAATTGAAAATTCATTATGTTTGTATAAATGAATTTATAGTTAAAAATTTAAATTAGTTGGAGAAGAATTTTAATTATTTAGAATGAATTTGATGTTTAATTTGTGAGCAAAAATAAAAACATGATTATTCAAATTTTTCTACAATTTATAATTTTCTTTATTTAATTAACTTAATTTTAATATTTAATTTGTTATGTAACATTTTAAAAATGTCTTGGAATTTAATGAAATGCTTGAAAATGACGTGGCAGATGACATGATAGTTGATGTGACAGCTGACGTGGGAGAGTGTGTTACACTCTCCAAAAAAGTGTTTAAAATGTTGTTTTTTAGTGAATTCAGGGGTCACATATAAGTAGAAGTGTCCAACTTACAAAACGAACATAACACAGGAGGCCAGAAGGTTATTTTCCTAATTTCTTTATATTCACAAAATTTCGTTTTGCATACATTTTAACCTTATCAAATTTTGTTTTCTTCGTTGTTGTTTTTCCTTGTACTTACTACTTGATTTACTTTACTTAAATCGAAAGTCTTTCAAAATCAATTTTTCTATCTTTATAAAATAGAAATAACGTCTGCATATACTTTAACCTTTTCAGACCCAATACGTCAAAATAAGAAGACTAAGGGTTTGTTTGGTATGAAGAAAAATATTTTCCATGGAAAATGTTTTCCTAGAAAATGTTTTCTTGGAAAACAAGTAGATTTCTTACTTGTTTTCCTGTATTTGGTTGGGGGATGGAAAATATTTTTCGGAAAATAGTTTGTAATGTTTGGTTGTTGGTGAATGAAAAAATATTTTTTAAAAAATACATTTTAATCTTTAGTTAAAGCGTAAAAATACATTTTAGAAAAAAATATTTTTTGATCTCAAAAAATATTTTTTGGGGTGTGTTCGATATGAAGGAGGAGAAATATTTTCTAAAAAAAATAAGTTGTTTCTTACTTATATTTAGGGGTGCATTCGATTTGTTCCTTTTGATTGTTGAATATTGGTACAGTTTTTTGGTTTTCGGATTGACGAAAATGACAATCATAACCAAACCAAAATTATTTCGATTTGGTTCGATTTTTACAAATTCGGTTTGGTTATTTCGTATTTTTATTTCAATTTTGAAGATTAAAGTAGTGAGCATTTAAAATTGGTGATTTTTCTAGAAAAATAATCTTTTTTCAAACCTATTTTCATTCTTAAATATAATTAATTCAACACGAATGAAATAACCATAAATATCGACTTCACTGAGTCATCACTGTTGGCGTAACGACAATGACTGCACGCGACAGCGACTGTCGATGGCAGTGACGGGGTTGTCAAAATAGGTAGTAAGGGTGGGTAAGAAAATAATTTTAATTTTTTAAAAAATAATTTTTTTTGCGGGGGTGGGGGTGAGGAGAGGTGGGGGGCTAGTAGGGGGGGGGGGTAGGGGTAAGGGAGTATGAGTCGGGTAAAAAAAATTGAAATATGTTTTTTGAATGTAGGTAGTAGGGGGTGGGAGTCGGGGTAGGGGAGTGACGGTGAGGTAAGAAAAAAAAATAATTTTTAAAAGAAAAAAATTAAAAAATTTAATTTTTTTGAAGGGGGCGAGAAGGTGGTAGGTAGAGGAGGTAAGAAAAATGTTTAATTCTTTTTTAAAAAAATTATTTTTTTCGTTTTTGGAAAGGGGAAGGAAGTAGGGTTTTGGATAGGGGTGAGGTAAAAAAGTTAAAATATATATTTTAATAGGGGTGGTAGGGAGTGGGGTGGGTGGGCGTAGGGGCAAGGATGGGGTGGGGTGGGAGATTGAGGGTCGGAGTAGGGATGAGTGATTTTGAAAGTTATATGAATATTTCAATGTAAAAGTGAGGTTGAATGAAAGTTTTAGAAAATGTTTTCTTTACTTTTTGAACTGAAGTCATTTTCCTTAGTTTTAAGAACAATAAATTGATTTGGAAAATATTTTTCAAAACCTATAAGCCAATCAAACAGGAGAAAACTGGAAAACTTTTTTTCAGAAAATATTTTCCTTTCAAACCAAACATACCCTAAAGCATAACAATGAAAAGAACCGGAAACTAGTATACGGTCGAAACGGTCTGATGTAAGCAGCAGAAAGTGGCAAAAAATGCATGAAAACCGGTTTCAAGGAATGATACAATGAATGGTGCAAAAATTGTAGAAAGAGGTAATCATTTATGTTTTTCTGTGGACTTGACACCTCACCAAACATATCTTTTTATTACTAAAAATGATATTCTTTTAATTAATTTATAAAATTTATTAGTACTATTATTTTTTTTGTGTACATATATATATATTCAGTGCACCATAACTGTTGGAAAAGTACAATACCACTACTTTTTTTCTCGTCTTTGACAACTTTCTTCTTTCTTCGGTGGTTTTTTTTCCCCACTCTGATAGGTTTTTTGTGGAAATCTTGGGCGTTGTTGATGTGTAATGCAAATCTCTGTTGAAAATAAAATTTGGGGTTTGTTGTTCTTGGTGCAAAGTTTGGTTTTTTTGGATTTCCTTTGTGGGTTTTCTTGTAAAGTGCAGCAGCAACCATGTCTACTCTTGTTAATTACAGTGGTGAGTTTTATTTTTTGAGTTATGTTTTTTTTTTTTTTGGAATTACAGCCTCCCTGTCTCTACTAGATAGGGGTAAGGTCTACAGCTCTGCATACGTTTATCAGTTTCAGAATCCACTTTTATGTGATTTCTTTGGGTCTGTTGTTGTTTTTTTGAATTATGTTTAGATAGTGTATGTGAGTATATTTTGAAAAAAAAAAATTATCTTGAAATATTGATTTGGTTATGAAATTTGATCAAATCTTGAAAATTTGATCTTTCAATGTTTTTTAATTTTCAAGAAACTGGCTTCCTCAAACCAGTTTTTTTTTTTTTTTTTTTGGGGGGGGGGGGGGGGGGTTTGGGACTTCTACTCATGAAATTACCGAGTAAAATGTATGTATTAGATTTTGAACTTGATATTTGAAACTTGAAAATTTGAGTTTTTGGAGTTGAAGTTTGTTTGGACATGCAGTTTACTTGGACTATTTGGAGTTTTGTGAATGGTAGTTCCGAAACACTCAAAGATTGGTCTTAGCTAGTTTTTGGGAACTTGAAAATATTTAAAGATGAGATTTTTTTTGTCAAATTTCATGGCCGAAGATGTATTTGAAGATAAATGTTTAAAATCTATGACTTACTTTTCTTACATATAGGCTTGATTGTTGATATGAATATGAAGGTGTTGGAGTAACTAGTTATTTGGTAGTGAAAATGAAAAAAGAAAAACGCAGTAAAAAAACTGAAAAATTGTTGCTATGGCTTTGAAGATGTTAATCTTGCTCCTATGTAGACTTTTTGTTTTGTTAGTTTCTGTGTATTGTTCAGATTGATGTTAATGATTGGCACTTTCTGATAAAGAATAATTGTTCTGGTCTTTGTTGCTAAGAATTTGTATGATGTTCAATATTTAATCTGATAATTGGTTCTTAATAGGGTAGATCTTAGTTCTCAGCTTTTTATGTAATGAATTTTCTGATAAAATTTGGCTATACCTGAATGATGTTAAAGATAAGATTTTGGAAGAAATGGGCATGAATTCATTATCTTGTGAATGCTTCTATTAGGGAATTTTCGGAAAAGATAGCTGATCTTGCTGTTTGATCTTTTCAGGTGATAATGAGTTCTATTCTGGAGGATCACTTTGTTCAGCTGATTTGGGTCTTATGTTGTCTCTTGGTCATGCCGATATTTACTTTCCTGTTACTAAGAGGGCACGCATTAGTTCCCCGTTTGTCGTTGAAGAGAGGACAAAGAATTCACCTATCGAAAAACTTCCCGATGAATGCCTATTTGAGATCTTCAGGAGATTGCAAGGAGGCTGTGAAAGGAGTGCAGCAGCTTGTGTTTGTAAGCATTGGCTTATGCTCTTGAGTCATGTGAGGAGCTCTGACATTTGCCATACCAATCTTTCAGCTGCTGATGGGGCTTCAAAAGATACGAACATGGTCTCAGCTGATGAAGATCTTGAAGTTGGGTGTAATGGATACCTTACTAGGCATGTAGAAGGGAAGAAAGCTACAGATATTAGACTTTCTGCTATTGCAATTGGAACTTCCAGCCGTGGGGGTCTTGGAAAGCTCTCAGTTCGGGGGAGCAACTCCGTTCGTGGTGTTACTAATGTTGGTCTATCAGCAATTGCCCATGGTTGTCCTTCTCTTAGGGTTCTTTCATTGTGGAATGTTCCTAATGTTGGAGATGAAGGTCTTGTAGAGATTGCAAGGGGGTGTCATTCATTAGAAAAGCTGGATCTATGTCACTGTCCCTCAATTTCCAACAAAGGCCTGGTTGCAATAGCAGAGAATTGTCCAAGTTTGACTTCTTTGATGATTGAATCTTGTCGAAATATTGGAAATGAAGGTCTGCAAGCTATTGGAAGATGCTGTACCAAATTACAGTCTCTTACTATTAAAGACTGCCCTCTTGTAGGGGATCAGGCAGTTATTAGCCTTCTGTTGTCAGGTACTACAATGTTGAAGAAAGTGAAACTTCATGGTCTAAACATTACGGATTTCTCCCTTGCTGTTATTGGTCACTATGGCAAGGCGATTACTGATCTTAATCTGAGTTCACTTCGTAACGTAACTCAGAAGGGCTTTTGGGTTATGGGTAATACTCAGGGTCTGCAATCTCTGGCTTCTTTGACAATCACATTGTGCATGGGAGTCACTGATTTGAGTCTTGAAGCAGTGGGAAAGGGCTGTACAAATCTTAAACACATGAACCTTCGCAAGTGTTGTTTTGTTTCTGATGGTGGACTTGTTGCTTTTGCTAGAGCTGCTGGATCTCTTGAGAGTCTTTATTTGGAAGAGTGCAACTGGATCACCCAAATGGGCATCCTAAATGCAGTTTCAATCTGCCGAAAATTGAAGTCTCTTTCCCTGCTGAAGTGTATGGGAGTCAAGGATTTACCTCCACAAGCTTCCTCACTTTTTCCCTGTGAATCTCTTCGATCGTTGTCCATCCGAAGCTGTCCAGGATTCAGTAGCACTAGCTTAGCTATGGTGGGGAAGCTGTGTCCCCAGCTTCGTCAATTGAATCTCAGTGGGCTTACTGGAATAACAGATGCTGGTCTTCTCCCACTTTTGGAGAGCTCCAAGGCAGGACTCGTCATGGTTAATCTTACCAACTGTCTGAACTTGACCGATGAAGTGGTGTTGTCCTTAGCTAGGCTACACGGTGAGACCTTGGAATATTTAAATCTTGATGGATGCATGAAGATTACAGATGCAAGTTTGGTGGCAATTGCTGGTAATTGTCCATTAGTTGGTGATCTTGATGTTTCTAAGTGTTCAATAACTGATTCTGGTGTAGCTGCTTTATCCCGTGGAGTGCAAGTAAAGCTGCAGGTTCTTTCACTATCAGGTTGCTCCATGGTAACGAACAAGAGCATTCCGTTTTTTAATACGTTGGGTGAGAGCTTAGTTGGTTTGAATCTCCAGCACTGCGCCATAAGTAGCAGCAAAGTTGGGCTTCTTGTTGAGGACTTGTGGAGATGTGATATCCTCTCCTAAAAGCCAACAGGGGCACAAGGCTATGCATCATCCAAAGGGAGTTGGACGAAGAGTAGTAGCTATTCGGTTCATAAAGCTCGGCAGGATAGAAGCGAACATGATTGTGGTTTTTGGCCCACTAATGGCCTTGTGATGCTCCAGTGGCTTGGTTGTTTTCCAGGAAGCTATGACGGAACTTTTTCCATCATTTTTTGCATGGTTTTATCTACTTAAGGCCTGTTCCAAATCAGTCGGTCTCCGGTCTCTCATGGAGGCTGCCTCTTACATAGCCAGGGTATCCTGAGAATACAGTTAAATAAGTCTTGGAGTTCAAGTTTTCACTAGTGTTGCTCCTGTTTCTGTCTTTCGCGAACATTGGGGTGGGGTTAGTGACCCAATAATGCTTCTCTTAAACATGTATGGATATCATGCATTTGCCTTGGTAGTACTACTACACTACAGAATCAGACGATCATAGTTTTAGTATGTAGTTGTCGTGTTAAGAAGAAGAAGTTGTTATTGTTGTTGTAATAAGCGTTTTACTTTGTGTCTTATTCTGTAGTTGAGCTGAACATTTTCTGTAGCATGGTGTCTGGTAATCAGGGGCTTGGTCATGGCAACTAGTCCATCTTGGTTGCCAGGGAAAAAACCTAGGTACTTAGGTTGTTTTTCTGGTGTCCCAAGTTCTAGTTTTTGATAGGATTGTCAAAAGTCCTACTTTGTACAAGGTTCTTTGTCTTTCAGATTTGTACTTGGCAGCTACTTTATTATCTAATAAAACTGTGTTAGTTTGTCTAAATTCTGCTTAATGTTTCTCTTATAGTTCTCAAAGTTTGTTGATTGATCTTTCTTGTGCTCGTGTTCTACATGAACATTACATTTCTTTTGAGTCGAAACTCGCAAGTCTTGTGGTAAACTACTTGTTTACTCTACAAAGGTAGAGGTAAGGTCCATGTATTTTATTTTACCCTCCCGACTTGTAAGATTAAAATTGTTATTATTGTTGAGATAACTCTAGCTGTGCTGGAGATTATTCAAAGTAAAGATTTGTGTCAGTAGTACTTTTTTCTTGCATATCACCTTTGACATCTGAGTGTGCAAGATTCAATAGATAGGATTTGTAGGTCCACCATGAACCAATATTGTGTACTTTGTATCTTGCCTCACCTTTTTATTTGGAAAAAAGTATAAAATTATGGTATACATATTAGATGTCTTCATTGGACAAATTTTTGCAAGTACTTTGTCGTTGAAATAATGTCGGGTGCAAATGTTCGTTCTACTTGATAGGTGTTGAGGGAACTTTCAACACAACTAACAATACTATTCTACTTCCAAAATATAGCAACAACCTTTAAAAACACATATGCAACTTTCAATAAATTTCACAAAATTAGAAATTTTGGTGATCTTCTTATCCTCTTTCACACAAATCTTATTAGTCGTTGTCCCCATGTCACTTCCTCTTTTATTTCGCCGTTGGCTACAGTTGCTCCATCAGAAAATTACTGATCTTTGCCGGAATTTAGCCGAGCTTCAGCGAAAAATTCAGAGATTTTTTTTCTTTTTTTTCCGGTTTTCTTCTTTTTCAGTTACCTCTCATGTATTTCACTACTTCTCACCAAGTATATGTACATAACATGTATCTCGTGTATATATAATATTGATACACGTGACATTCACAAGACATATAGGTGATAACACACATTATAAAGCAATATACGTATTTGTATGTCATGTGTATGCCACTATATGTACAATAATACATGTGAAATACAATAATGTGCACTTAACAATAACATATACACCATATACAGCATATACAGCAGAGACAGAGAAAAAGACCAAGAAATTGCATGTCATAAACCCAAATATGGGTGACTTTAGATATTTGACCCTTGAAATGTCTTTAAAGAATAATTTTTCTTACTTTTTAAGTATAGTACAAGTATCATTTTACTCCTCTACACCTCAAGCGTATTTTTAAAACTTTCCATACTAATTTGTCTTTCAAATTTTATTTTTCATTATTTTCACTTTTAATTTTTTCCTTTAATTTATTATTCTATTTTTTATTATTTTTTCTTTAATTTTATTATTTTTACTTTTTATTTTTTTCCTTTAATTTTATTTTCATGTTTTAATTCATTTGTCTCAAACTTTATTTTTTTTTTCTCAAACATTATCTATTTCTTTTTTAATTCATTTGTCTCAAACTTTATTTTTTTCTTTTTCTCAAGCATTATCTATTTCTTTTTTAATTCATTTGTCTTTAACCTTTATTTTTATTTTATTTTTTGATTTATCAGTTCTCTCATTTTCCCCTCATTTTTCTCAAACTTTATTTTTATTTTTCCGCTCATTTTTATTTTCTCAATTTTATAACTTCTTCTCTTTTTCCTTAATCTTTATTTTTTCTCTTGCCTTTTTTTTCTCACTCTTTTTTTTTATTTCTCTATTTTGCTTGATCGCTTTTTTCTTTTTTTAGTTCTCTTTTTTCCCTCATTTTTTTCAAACTTTATTTTTATTTTTCCTCTCATTGTTATTTTTCTCAATATTTTTAATTTTTTGCTTTTTTTCTTGATCTTTATATTTTTTCTTTCCTTTTTTTTTTCTCAATCTTTTTTTTATTTCTCTATTTTGTTTGATCGTTTTTTCTGTTTTCTCAACTTTTATTATATTTTGTTAATAAATAAAAAATTGGATAATCCACAAAGAGATTTTCTTTTTTTGATATCAAAGAAAATTTAAGGGCATGAATTGTTGTTACAAAATTCTTTAAAAATTCTAGAGATAAGTCGTGTCTCTAAGGCGAGAGTTGTAGAATATCTCATAAATAAATATAATGTGGTAGTGTCAATTCTTGCCCGTGGGACATAATTTATTATTTGAAAGTTCATGAGCAAAGTCTTGCCTCTAAGTAAGAGTTGAGAACATCACACAAATGAAGACATAACGTGGTAGTGTCAACTCCTGCCCGTGGGGCATAATTTATTATTTGAAAGTCCTTGAACTAAGTCTTGCCTCTAAGGTAAGAGTTGTAGAACATCCCATAAATAAAGACATAACGTTGTAGTGTCAACTCTTGCCCATGGGACATAATTTGTAGTTTGAAAGTCCTTGAGCTAAGTCTTGCCTCTAAGGCAATAGTTGTAGAACATCTCATAAATGAAAATATAACGTGGTAGAGTCAACTCTTGCCCGTGGGGCATAATTTGTAGTTTGAAAATCCTTGAGCCAAGTCTTGCCTCTAAGACAATAGTGGTAGAATATCTCATAAATGAAAATATAACGTGGTAGAGTTAACTCTTGCCCATGGGACATAATTTGTAGTTTGAAAGTCCTTAAGCTAAGTCTTGCCTCTAAGGCAATAGTTGTAAAACATCTCATAAATGAAAATATAACATGGTAGAGTTAACTCTTACCCGTGGGGCATAATTTATTATTTGAAAGTCCTTGAACTAAGTTTTGTCTCTAAGGCAAAAGTTGTAGACCATCCCATAAATAAAGACATAATGTGGTAGTGTCAACTCTTGCCCGTGGGACATAATTTGTATTGCCTCTAAGGTAAATGAAAACATAATGTAGTAAGTCAACTCTTGCCCGTGGGGCATAATTTATAGTCTAAAAGTCCTTGAGCTAAGTCTTGCGTCTAAGGCAATAGTTGTAGAATATCTCATAAATGAAAACATAACGTGGTAGAGTCAACTCTTGCCCGTGAGACATAATTTGTTGTTTGAAAGTCTTTGAGTCAAGTCTTGCCTCTAAGACAATAATTGTAGAATATCTCATAAATGAAAATATAATGTGGTAGAGTCAACTCTTGCTCGTGGGACCTAATTTGTAGTTTGAAAGTACTTGAACTAAGTCTGTAGAACATCTTATAAATGAAAACATAACGTGGTAGAGTCAACTCTTGTCCGTGGGGCATAATTTGTTGCTTGAAAGTCCTTAAGCTAAGTCTTGCCTCTAAGGCAATAGTTGTAGAACATCTCGTAAATCAAAATACAATGTGGTAGTGTCAACTCTTTTCCATGAAACATAACTTGTTGTTTGAAAATCATAAGTCTTGCCTGTACAATGTAGTAGTGTCAACTCTTGCCCATGAAACGTAGCTTATTATTCGAAAGTTGTAAATCTTACCTTTATAATGTAATACTGCCAACTCTTACTCAGAAGATGTAACTTAAATGGAAGAAATCGAAGAAAAGAACAAAAATAATAAAAATTGCGAAAAAAGAAGAAAATAAAGAAAAATAACAAAAAAATAAAAATTAAAGAAAATGTAGAAGTTGAGAGAGAAAAAAAAAAAAATAAAGGTTGATAAAAAAAAAAAAGAAAGATTAAATAAAAATAAAGGTCGAGAAAAAATAAAAATCAAAGAAAAAAAAAGAGTTTTTTTTTTTTAATAAAAGTAGAGGTTGAAAGGTGTAAAGGAAAAAAGTTAGGATTGAGAAAAACTAAAAAGAAACAAAAAAAAAAGAGGAAAGAAAAAATAAAAAAGAAAAATAATATAAAATAAAATAGACAAAAAAAAGAAGTAGAGAGGAAAAAAGTAAGGGTTTGAGAAATTAAAAATAAAAAGAGATAAAGAAAAAATAAAAATCAAAGTAAAATTAAAAAGAGAAAAAAATAAAAGTTGAAAGATATAAATATGGAGTTGTTATCCATTATGAGGATCATTTATATAATTTACTCCATTGATCAGGGGTACTTTTGTCCAAAAAAATACTATTTAATAGGTAAAGGTTATTTTAAGAAAACTTTTTTATTTGGGGCTAAAATTTGAAAGTCACCCTAATTTGGGTCTTTTGAGATTCATCCGAAAAAGACATACACTAGAACAACTTTGATAGTTGTTGAACAACTTTGCAAAGTTGTTCAACAACTGTGCAAAGTTGCTGAAGCGAAAATGTTTTAAAAAAATTAAATTTTTTTTTTTTTTTGTCCCTTTTACCGAATTTTTAAAATTTAAAGGACCCTCACTTAATTGAAAAACTTGTTTGTCCCTTTTAATTCAAAGTCCCAACAGAGAAAAAGACATACACTCATTCCACCGCCAATAGAGAAGTTAACTCCTATATTTCTCTCTCAAAGTCTGATGATTGATCCTACTTGATGTAGGAAGTGCTTATGTCCTAATATAAAATGGTTAAAAGTTCTTCGAACCACTGGCATCTTGGTTCGTAGCCACGTGCTCTAATCTCTTGAGCAACATATCCCACCCCGTAGCCATTGGTTTGGGGAAATTGGCATGACCTACTCGAGGAAGAGTAGTGCTCAACAGTTAAATTCAGAGAAGGCACGATACTGGTAGTATCTTTCTTTCTAATTCAGGAAAGGAACATTGAAATTCAGTACAATTTGTCAATCTCTTAAATTTTTCATTCTTCAAATGTTAGACATCTTCATTACTCGAATAATCGCACTATTTCTCGTTTGTTAAACATCAATCAATCGACTACGTCTCAATGTTAAAAGCTTGATTCAAGAATGCCAACAAGCAACTGCTAAAAATCAAGTCCACAATTTTCAGATGAATCAAGCAGCCATATAAAAAACATTTTTCAAGTTGAAGATGTGTGTGCCCAAATTTAAAGTGCATTATTTATGGTAACAAGTTATTTGTTATGAATGAGCCGGGATTAGTATTGGCAAAGCAGTCCAACATCGGATTAAGTGACTATATTTGAGATTCGGGTTGATAACTAGTGACTTGTGACAGTAAAATGGAATCATGCAAATTGTGATAATTGCTTAGATAAAGACTATGCTTCTTATCCCAATTCCCTTTAATCCTCTCATCCCCTTCTACTGTTGTAATATTGTAATTGAACCTTTCCTCATTATAATCAAATTTTATTAATTTTCATTCCTTTTAAAGTTCATTACATTGGTTAACAGTACTTTTTTTTTTCTTGCACATCACCTTTGACATTATTTGTATAATAATGCAAAATTCAATGGACTAGATTTGTAGGTCCACTATGAACCAATATTTTAGAGATTTGTTCCAACTATTTTTCTTTGTATACTTTGCATCTTGCTTCACCTTTTTTGGAAGTAAGAATTTTAAAAATATAGTACACATGGATGTTTTTTTCGGACAAATTTTCAAATGCCTTAATTTGTAGCTTGAATTTTGTCGAGAGAACACGTTGGGAAAATGGTCTTACGTTATTTAAAATATTTAACTTATATTTTTAAGGGATCTTTCAAAAATAGTTACACTTTGCTGAAAAGCTCACCTTCTATAGTCATATTTTACATAATTACCATTTATAGCCGTTGTATTCAATTTACGCTCGTTGTATTCAGTTTTATCAATAGTCTGTATTCATATAAAATATAAATACAGTATTTAGTCGTTGTATTCGATTCATAGTCATTGTATTCACTTTTACTCAGTGATCTGTATTAAAAAAAAACATAAATACAATGCATATTTAGTCTCGTAAAAAACACTACCATTTTTTTCTTTTTCATTTTTTTTATTTTTCTCTCTCTTCTATCTCTAACTACTGTTTTTTTTTTTGGTTTTCTTTTTGGTACTTATTTTCTTTATCATTTTTTTTGTTATATTTTATATTTTTTGTATTTTTGAAAAAATATGACTATTCGAGCACAAGTCACGGATAATAAAGTAAATACCACAATTATTTATCGTATTTGTAGCACATCGTCATTTATATTTTTGTATTCATTGATACAACTGTATTCGTATTTGTATTTTAAAGTTCACGCTTATATTTGTATTTTGTAGTTCGCATTGATATTTGTATTTTATGGTTCACACCTGTATTTGTATTTGTATTTGTTAGTTCGCACCATTATTTATATTTTATATAATTTGCAATTGTATTTTAAAGAACTGTTTTATATTTGTATTTTATAATTGACTGTATATTATATCGGATTATATTTGTATTGTGATTTTATTGTGTTTGTATATTTAGATTATATTTGTATTTGTAGTCTATTTTTGTTGATACTTTTTTATTTTTAAAAAATTATTTTGTATTTGTAATTTGATTGCATATTGTATTTAGCCGTAATTATGTACAATTTATAATTTGTATTTGTATTTGTATACAAACAAGTAAATGCATTAATTGTATTTTCTTGATTCTTAAATATATAAATATGTAATGTATCCTTTGATACAAATGTACCATTTTGTATTTGTATGTCAAAATTATCATTCGTATTTGTAAATAAATAAATATCACTTGATACAAATACAATTACAAACAAATGAAACAAATGATTTTATAAATACAATATGTATTTGTATATATTATATTTGTATAAAAATTTGAATTGTATTTATTTGTATCAATAAATACAACTCGTATCAATAAATGCAAACAAGTATTCGTAGAAAGAAAATCAATTGTTCATTTTCAATAATTAAAAAATACAAGTGATTGTTCACACTTGTATCTATATGTTATAGTTCGCATTTGTATTTTTATTTTATAGTTCGTACTTGTATTTATATGTTATAGTTCGCATTTGTATTTGTATTTTATAGTCCGCTCTTGTATTTGTATTTGCTAGTTCGCACACATGAAAAGAAAGAGAGAAATGAAAAGGAAAAAAAAGAGAAAAAATGAGTGAAAAAGAAGGAAAAAAAAAAGAGTAATAGAAAATAGAGAAAAAAATAAAAAAGGAGAAAATAAAAAGGAAAAAAGAAAAAATGAAAAAAACAAAACGAAAAAGAAAAAAGTGAAAAAGGAAAAAAGAAAGAGAAAACAAAAAATATAGAAAAAAAACTTAAAAAGGAAAAAAAAAAGAGAGTAATAGAAAATAGAGAAAAAGAGTGAATTGTAATTAGGGACAATTAATAGGCTAAAGAGGTTATAATTGTAATTAATTGAAATTTAGATTAAATAGAATTTAGGAATCGATGTTTGCTAACTTATGTAATTATCCTATTTTTAATTAGTTTTGCATCGAGCTGCCGTATTTTAATTAGTACTAGTTTGGATTAAATGGTAACTCATAAACGTGAGTTCGATTATAGTGTAGTAATTGGTATTAGTCCATAGACCTATAATCTATATTTATAATTTATAATCTATAATCTATATCTATAATCTATAATTTATAATATATTAAAAGTGTGAAAACTCTTAGAAAGGTGATTTGAACTTTGTGCCCTTTATTAAAAGAGTCTTTTTTTTTTAGATAAAATTGTTTTTTCACTATTTTTTTAATTTATTTTATTTAATTATTTTTTTATTATATTAACTAGACTTCCTAAAATATATGACTCCTAAAATATATGGTAGGAGAATTAATTAATATTTTTTTTCTACTGTTCAATAAGAAAAATACTCCTAAAATAGGACTCTATTAAGAAAATACTTCTATAAATATTGAGATGTACGTTAAACTAGAGAACAAACCGGTTCGCCTATTAGGAGAATATAATTGATGCTCATCTAACTTGATTCGACTGCATGTCTAGATTGGTGGATGTTTGATTTTCCAACCCTCAACTTCTTCACTGTTTTTGTCAGCATAATAGAATTCAACATATGTGTATATATGTATCTTGTTTGTTTTCATTCAAAATCATTCTTTACGGTCAAAATTTTCGCTCAGACAAGAATTAGTTGGATCAAAATCGAAGCTTTGTGATCACTATTATATTATTTTTTTATAGGTTACAAGTTGTAGATGAATATTGATTGACTTTGAAGCATTTTTTGTGTAAATGATAGATTTAATTGTATTGTTTTAATTTCTTTATTATCTTATTGTTTAGTTTTAATTTACACATGCTAGATAAATGTGGGTCGGCTTTAAAAAAAATTTTAGGTAAAGGTTAGGTTTAATTGCATTATCGTAATATCTCTATTAGTTTGTTATTTTGTGGTAGTTTACAGTTCATAGATGAATCTCGATCGGTTTTGAGAATTTTTTGTGTGTAAAATTTAAGTTTAACTATATTATTTTGATATCACTTTTATCGTATTATTTTGTTATTGTTATGGGTGGTAGATGAGTGGCGGACGACTTTGAGAAAATTTTTGTGTGTAAAGATTAGATTTAATTGTATTATTTTGATGTCTGTATCATTGTATTATTTTGTTACAATTTACAGATGGTAGCTGAATGTCGATCGACTTTTAAAAATATTTTTGGTAAAAGTTAGGTTTAATAAATAAATTCTCCATTTTTACATACTCAAAAGATATTAAATTTAATTATTATATTCATCTTTATTATTTAAACAAATATCCTATTTAGTGTAATGTTTGAACTCATTAAAGTGAAGTACACGCGCAAGGCGCGTACACCTAAACTAGTTTTGGAAAAAATGACACATCATATTCATTAGGGCAAAAACTTTTACTAAATAATCATTTTTCAAAGTAATACTATAGAGCGGTCACTCTTATTTTAATTCGACCAACTAGCTATTTTTGAAAGCGATTGTGTATAAAAATGATATAAAAACTGTATAATTTTTATGTAGAATACGCATTGATATAAGATAAGTATAGAAATTGTACAGTTATTACATAAAATATATATACACATACACACATATACACACACACACACACATATATATATGTATGTATATATAGAATATGTAGATATATAAAATATTTTATAGACTATATATATATGTGTGTGTGTGCGCGCGCGCGTGTGCACGCGTGTGTGTGTATGAAATCAAATATAATTGTATAAAAAGCATATGATTATTGTATAGAATTTGTATGTATATAAGATATATGTATAGAACAATGAATGTGCTATAGGGGCTGTACCAATATGGTGTAGGGGTTGTATTAATATGATGTAAGGGTTGTATCAATATGGTAAATATTGTATCAATATGATATAGAGATTGCATTAATATGATATCGAAACAATATATGCATAGGTTTTTCAATATAAACAATATGAATGTTGTATTGGAACCATATCATTATGATATAGGAACTATCTATACCATAATGATACAAAATGTATGTAATAAACAAATGTTATTTTTAATCATCTGAATAATAATAACAGTTAAAGATTGTATAGAAGTTATATATAAATTATATAATTGTTATATATATATAATATATATATATATATATATATATATATATATATATAAACTACATTGTTTTGTATTTTATTAGTAAGAAAAAATAGCAACTATAATATTATCAATTTATATTTAATGGTTAAAAGAAAAAACTACGAAATTTTATATTCTGAAAAGAATGAAGCACCAATCTCCACTAAAAAAATGTAACCATTATTTTTTTTTTTTTTAAAACACAACAACAGCCAAAAAAAAAAAGAAAAGAGAAAAGGACTCAGCTGTCAATAGCCAAATGGTTAGAATGGAACTTAAAATCTTTTGGCTATTGTGTCCTTTTTTTTTAGTCGAGTAACTGTTTATGTCCTTTCCCTTACATTTTATGTGCTTAGTGAGTGGAGGTTTAACCCAATTGGACACGTAATTGGAGGGCCTATTTGAGTATCACTTTTATATCAAATCCCTTCTCCAACCCTTATATAAGGCACACTTTGGTGTCTGTTTGGATTGATTTTTTATTTTTGACTTATAAATTATAAGTTAGAAATTTTAAGTTATAACTTTTGGCTTATTTCTAACATTTTAAATCAAAAGTCATAAGTTAAGCTGTCTGGATGATACCATCTTGAGTAAGGATAATAGAAAGAAAATTCTAGTTTGTTTGATAATTTGTTATGGCTCAAACAAGTACGGCTATCAATTCTAATGATCTTTATCTAGTTTGTAATGTATTATTATGTTCGATGAAGAAATTTATTAAATAAAAAAAATCTAATGAATGGTGTAAATTAAAAACGATAATAAGAGGCTACGGTGTCTTACAGTAAAATAATATATTAGTTCAGTATCAAGTTAATGAGTGTCATTTGTGTACTCTTCTGTTAGGATTTCAAAATCCACTTAGCGGTAATTTTGGATTTAAGTACAAAATGACCTCAGAAGTGAAATTGTTCTTCAACATTTATGGAACATCTCATTTTCTTTATTCTCTAGTTCTAATGTTAGTCGTAATAATTTTAATGCAATATAACTTAGCAAGTTAATCTAATTTGAGTTGTGTGGTTTTGTGCCAAATTTTTAAAAGTTTAATTTTTGGGTACTTGGAATATGTTTCATGGATGGTCACCCGAGATTGTATTTATTATTAAAAAGTCATTACTATTTTTTTTGTTCAATAATAGTTATTTATTATTGATTTGACACACCACTTAAGAAACAATAAATAAGATAATTTTACTATCTTATTCTTTGAATATAATAAACTAAATGTTATGAAAAATGCATTGCATTATGAATAACATTTAATACTAAGGGATCGTTTGGTAGAGTGTATTGAAAAAAATAATGCATGCATTTGTTAATGTGTACTATTAGTACCTTGTTTGATACATTTTTTAGTCTATATATAACTAATGCTTACATTAGTTATAACCGTTATTGTGTATTAAGGTGTGTATTATTAATACCATCCATTTTCTATGTATTAATAATACAAAGGCTTCAACACATGCATTAACTTATTAAAAGACAAATTTACCCCTCAAAGTTTTTTTCTCTTCTTAATCAAATATGATTTTTCCTTTTTTCTTGTTTTTCCCCAGTTTTTTCTGCTCCGATTTGTAGTTGCCGCTACTTTCTTCTTGTTTCATCTCCATTTTTAACTTCAACATTTTCTTATATAATCATCTTGTAGGTTTTCTTTGTTAATTGATTTTGTTTTGTTTGAACTTTATAAAAATTGCAAAAGAGATCTCTATTTGTTTGGTTTCATCTCCATTTTTTCTTGTTTGAATTTTGTCTCGTCGATGCCAGCATAAGACTTTTCTGTGTGTATCATTATATCATCAAATAGGAGGATAATGCTTCCATGAATTTTTCGTTTCTACAGCAGTAACTATTGTTACTTCTAAGCTTGAAAGGGAGTATTAAAAAAGGTCTTTTAGTAATCAAATATCTTTTTATAAAAAATATATAAATATTTATTATATTTAATACATCAAATCAAACACTGTGCAAGAAATAATATCAGTATAACTAATACCAGCATTACTATTGTCTGCATTAATAATGCAGACATTACTAATACACCTTATTCATCATTATTCTTATACCTTCTACCAAACGATCCCTAAGAGTAAAATGAGCATAAATAGGTATATTATCCATTGATTGTTCAAACTGAATAATTATTGTTAGACATCTATTTTTAATGAAATGGACAAGTAAAAATAAACTATGGGAGTATTTGTTTTGTTAGATAAAGATCATTTTACTTTGCCTCATTTTTCATGAAAGTAAATTTGACAAAATTTGATAAAAGTCCTATCTAAAATGTGAGTAAAAAAAAATAAAAATATCCTTATGTATGAGGTTAGATTCAAAATGGTCCCTTCATATATTTTGAGTTGTTTTGGTACTTCAACCATTACACCCGACCACCAAACTGTAATTTACAAACCCAATAGATCCAATTCCTAATATCCAAATGCCCCATCACCTTCCTATTTGAGAAAAACATCGATCAAGAGAGAGCTAAATCTGTTCAAAGATTTTAAGATTGTGGATTGTTTAAATTGCTTTATGTAATTTGGTCTACTGTTGTTGAAAATGGTGATGAAAATACATTAAAAATCGACCAATTTGGTGCTTGAAATGAGGCTAAAAATGGTGTTGAAGTAGTGCTGATGAGGTGATGCTTAATTGGTGCTGAAATTGTGTTGAAAGGGTAGTGAAAATAATTCAAAAAGGTACTAAAATAATGCTAAAAATGATCTAATTTATAGCTTCATTAGCTGCTTAAATGCAGCCAAAAAACACATGCACAATGACCAATTTTGCGGCAGTCGTGTTGAAAATGGTGCAGATAATAATCTAAGGTACAGTTTTGTCAGATGCTAAAATGCAACAAAAAATCACCTGCATAGTGACCAATTTAGTACTACATTTGTGCTGACATGCAGCCAAAACACCTCCAACAGTTTAAATTTGTTGAAATGTAGCAAGAAGAACACCTGAAATGTAGTTCTCTCTCAATCGATTAATGTTTTTCTCTGATGGGAACGTGCGGAGGGTTTGAGTATTGAGAATTGGATTTATTGGGTCAGATTAGATGAATTAAACTGTGAGTAGATTTTAATTGGGAGCAAAATATATTCATGTAGGACAATAAGGTACGTGCCTAAAGTTGGATGATAATGACAATTTTATTGAGACAATATGACAATTGGTAAATATAATTTTTTTAGATTATAGAGACAAATATAATCCATTTCAAAAAAACTATATCGCATGTATTTAGTAAGGAGGCTGGTGGAGTAGTATGTGAAGAGAAGAAGAATTTACATTTGATGTTCATTGATTTAGAAAAGACTTACGATAGAGTTCCAGGGAGGTTCTATGAAGGTGCTTCGAGCCTAGAGAAGTATCGGTGGCGTATACTAGGTCAATTAATGACATATACGATAGACCCAAGACTCGATAAGAATTGTGGGAGGAGACTGTTTCCAACAAATTTTAATTCATGAAAAATAAACTTCAATCACAAATAAAATATAAAGAAACAAAAATATTTTATTGATAAAAATGTGTAGGTACAATTCCGTTTGTTTTCTTGATTCTTCTCTCTATATTTTTTTCATAATTCGAAGGCCGTTAGTAGTGTATTTCTCAAACATGGGAAGATTTGAATATGATCTCCATGCAAGGAGGCTTTTTGTAGATCTTTTTGACGCATTTGGTTATCAAGAAGAGGGAGTTTTGATCTCTTTTTGAGAATATACCATGAGTTTATGAAATTTTGGAGATACCTCTTTAAGAGAATATATTACTCTACAAAAAGGCATGATTTAGGATTTTGGATAGAGTAGCCTCCAAGTTAAGGTTCAGGTAGAGTAGCCTCCAAGAAACTCTAACATGATTAAGCTCTCTTGTAGAGTCTCGCAAATTTTGATGTCTACAGAGACATAGAGCACTTTTCCGTATTGATGGGTTGCACTTGGGATCAATCCTTAGCCCGTTTTGTTTACCTTGATGATGGATGTCTTAATGCAGCAAATTCAAAGAAAGGTGTCATGGTGTATGTTATTTGTGGATAATGTAGTTTTGACTGACGAGAATCGTAAGGGACTTAATGATAAGTTAAAAGTTTGGATATAGACCTTAGAGTCTAAAGAGTTTAGGTTAAGTAGGACCAAAACTTAACATTTGGAGCGCAAGTTCAGTAAGATGATGCAGAAGGCTGATGTGGAGATGAGACTTGATACTCAGTCTATTCAAAATAGAGGTAACTTCAAATATCATGGGTTTATTATCCAGGAAAATTAAGAGACTGACGAGGATGTCACTCATTGTATTGGTGCAGGGTGGATGAAATGAAAACTTACTTCTACAGTTTTGTGTGATAAAAAGGTGCCTCCTAAACTTAAGAATAAGTTAAGAGTGCTGGTTAGACCAACTGTATGGATGTAAAACCCCATAAAAATCCTAGTCCATGTCAGTCTTATATTGCATGTAAAAAGGGGGTCCAAAACTTAGAAAACTTAGCTAAGTGTAAGAGACTCAGTCTCACTTTTGGCCTCTAAACTTTGATGATTTTATTATCGACCTTCCCGACCTCGAAAAGTTGGTTTCTAAGTTGATTCATGATCAGGGTCGCCTATAGGTCATATCGGGTGAGTTTTGGATTTTTTGGATGACATTTGAGGCATGTTTGGATGACTAAAATCGACCCAACGTGATGGGGCCACGTCACATCAGTACCGTGTTGGCATCAGCAATGCGGCGCGTCGTCCATCGCGTCAGGTTGAACGACGCGGCACGTCGACTGTAGCATCACTGGCACATTTTGTTTAATAAGTTATGGGTATGTAAGGGCAATTGAGTCATTTTTCTTTATTTACCCCACCTATAACACGAGCTTAAAGATCCAAAAAGGCAAATTTACTCATCTTTTCACAAATTATCTCAAGAACAAAGCCCTAGTTTCTTCAAGTCCAAGTTCAAGCTTCAAACAACCACCAACAACTCACACGAATTCAACTACTAAGGTATGTTACGTGTTCATCCTTGGGTCCCTTCCACCCTTGGAAGTCCATGAACCTTTTTCAAAACCTAAGTTATGAGCTTGCATGATTTAAATTGAATTATGTCCATGTATGTATTGTTGTTTGGGTGTATAGTTAAGAATATACGAATTTCATGTGGAATAAACTAATGCATATGTTGATTGAGTAAGTATCATGTTAAACCCCTAAATTGTGAATTGAATGTTGAAGTCATGATATGTTAGCATGTTGTTCATTCCCATGTACAAGATTAT
Source organism: Capsicum annuum (assembly GCF_002878395.1). Classification (NCBI taxonomy): domain Eukaryota; kingdom Viridiplantae; phylum Streptophyta; class Magnoliopsida; order Solanales; family Solanaceae; genus Capsicum; species Capsicum annuum. The sequence continues at coordinate 33,263,845 of NC_061117.1, forward strand.
GCCTTCCAAGTGTTTGATAAAATGTCTAGATGAGTGAGAGTTGAATAATGATTATTTGCTATGCTTTTAAAATTGTGGTATGGTCCTATTGTTAATGATATCGAGTCCTGGGGGTTATGATACCCAAAATTTAGTTGTTTACTTAGTTTTCAATAGTTATAGAAGGGTTTCAGTCGTATCATGAGCAGTAGTACATGGTCAGTGCGAGTTCAGTTAAGCTTAGCCTAGTCTAGTGATCAGTGTCGATTCAGTTGGGAGTAAGATTCAGCACCGAGCGAACCCAAGGATGGAGACATTCCTGCCAGCTTATGGTATGACCCTTAGTAGCAGTCCCTGAGTTACAGAACTGTGTAGCCAACATAGGTTGATATGTCTTCCTGCTAGACTAGGGTGGATATACACACATATCTATATATGTCATGAGTCTTCCTGCTACATTAGGATTAACCCAGTCATTGTCAGTAACTCGTGGCACGGTACTAACATCCTTTCAACTGGAGTTACAGGTTGGACCCCAATCAGTCTATATTGGGGCATGCCGGTTATATGATAGCTCCCATAGTTTCAGTTCCAGTTCTCAGTTCAGAATTCAGTTCAACCTTGCTTGACCATAGCATAGAGTTTATCAGTTATCAAATTTTAGTGTTTCTGATTACTGACTATTTTAGAACTTATTTTATGCTTGGTCATTTATTCTCAGTCTTTACAGTTTTCATGCATTCTTACTCAATACCTCATGTTATACATTCAGTCAGTTATTACACATAAACATGAACCCATACATATAAGCCTAATCTCATTTAGTATACCAGTACATTCAAAGTACTGATCGCATACTCGTTTCTTGCGCTATGATGTCTTATATCATAGGTTCAGATGCTCAAATTCCCGATTGTACTTAGACTTTCTAGAGAATCATCATCAACATCCGTGGTGAGTACTCTTCCTTCGAGGATGAGTTATCTTATATTCCATATGTTATCTTATATTCCATATGTCAATATTTCAGTTATTTAGTCATTCAGAGTTAGTTGGGGGCTTGTCCTATCAACTCCACAGTCAGACAGTTTAGAATCTTTCAGACTAGTATAGACAGTTGGTCAGTTTTCCGTTATGATTATTAGTCATTTTATCAGTATTGCTAGTATCTTTCCATACGTTTAAAACCATGATTCAGTATTGATTTCTGTTGTTAAAATCTTATGGCATTTTAGTTAAAATTTTGCACATATTTTTTATCAATTTTATTCAGTGCTCACAACAAGTACTAGCTCATGGATTAGCTTGTAGTCTCTCTAGACCGTAAGCACCGTGTGGAGTTCAGGGTGTACTCCCGGAGCGTTAAAAATTTGGTATTAGAGCCTAAGATTTTAAAGCGTCCTATGGAGTCGGAAATCCACGTTGGATGGAGTCTTGTGCATAGGTGTATAGCACGCCACACTTATGGGCAAGAGGCTGCAAGTCGTTTTAGGAAAAGTTTCCCTCCTTTCAGTATTTATATCGTGCAAATGAGAAGGATGTCAAGTTAAACTCTCTATCTAATTCAACTCTTTCTTCAATTTACAGAATATGCCTCCCAAGAAAACTACCGGAAGAAGAAATAAAAACCAACCAGCACCTCCGCCCGTTCAGGAAGATCCTCTGAATAAAAATATTTCTCATGCATAGTTCATAGCTGAATTCACCACTCTAGCTCACTCTGTAGCAACCCAAAATATGCGATCAGCTGTTGTTCTGGCCAACCCAGTGGCTAATACTACCGCAACCAAGATTTGGGACTTTACCCAAATGAATCCTCTGTTATTTTTGGGATCTAAGTCTGAATAAGATCCATAGGAATTCCCGGACATGGTGTAGAAGGTAACAAATATTATAAGGGTGACTTCTAGTGAGAGTGCTGAACTAGCTGCCTACTAGCTGTAAGATATAGCTCATATATGGTTTAAGTAGTGAAAAGGGGATAGGGGCGCAGAGGCAAGACCTACAGAATGAGAGAAGTTTGCTATGACTTTTCTGGACAAATTCTTTCGGTTAGAGATGAGGGAAGCCAAAGTGTTAGAGTTTATCAACCTGAAGTAGGGAAATATGAGTGTGAAAGAGTATTCCCTCAAGTTTACTCAGCTGGCCAGGTATGCTCCTCATGTAGTAGCTAATAACAGGTCTAGGATGAGCAAGTTCATGTCTGATGTGTCCGATGGTGTGGTCAATGAGTGTAGGACTGCAATGTTGATCAAAGAGATAGACTTGGAGAGGTTGATTATCCATGCACAGTAAATAGAGAAGGAAAATATTAAGGAGAGAGAGAGAGAACAAGAGAACTAGAATAGGTAGCTTTAATTTCAGTCAGCCGAAGTCAAAGGGTGGCAACCGTCCTTAATTCTGCCTGAAATATTTAGTCCCAGTTCCGTCTTTGGCTAGTGCACCAATGCCCAAATTTAGGAATGATAATAAGGATAGGGCGCCAGGCTCTAAGTCTCAAGGTAGTATGAACAGTTCTCAAACAAATCCCCTTTGCCAAAAATGTGGTAGAAACCATCAGGGTGTTTGTAGAGTTGGCAGCGATGTATGTTTTGGGTGTGGTAAGCTAGGACATAAAATCAGAGAATTTCCACAGGTAGGTCCCTAGAGTCAGCACAATCGTCTCCCAGCTCAATACGATCGATCGTCTCAACAGGGTGCCGCTTCCAGTGCCACCAGTGGGCATCGCCCAAGTAGGCTCTATGCACTTCAGTCCCGACAAGATCAGGAAATTTCCCCTAATATGGTTACTAGTACGTTGCAAGTGTTTCACTTAGATGTTTATGCTTTGCTAGATCCCGGAGCTTCTCTTTCTTTTGTAACTCCTTCTATAGCTATCAACTTTAAAGTCAGTCCCGAAACCTTAATAGAGTCTTTCTCGATATCTACCCCAGTGGGTAAGTCTATCGTAGCCAGGCGGGTATTCAAAAACTGCCCGATTATAGTGTCCCAGAAAGTTACCTCAGTATACCTGGTAGAGTTAAAGATAACGAGTTTTGAATTCATTCTTGGCATGGATTGGCTCCATTTATAATATTCTTTAGTTGATTATAGGAACAGAATTGTCTACTTCCAGTTACCAAATGAATCAGTCCTTGAATGGAGAGGTAGTATCACAGCGCCTAGGGGTTAACTTGTTTCATACCTTAGAGAGAGAAAAATGATATCCAAGGGATGTGTCTATCAGCTTATGCGAGTCAAAGACTCTATTTATGAGACTTCCAATCTTGAGTCAGTTCCAGTAGCAAGGAAATTTACAGATGTGTTCCCTGAAGATCTTCCCGGAGTTCCTCCCGAAGGGGAAATTGACTTCAGGATAGACCTTCTTCTGGATACTCAGCGTATTTTTATTCCGCCATACAGAATGGATCCAACTGAACTTAAATAGTTGAAAGAACAATTAAAATGCCTCCTAGATAAGGGATTTATTAGGCCCAGTGTTTCCCCGTGGGGTGCACCAGTCCTATTCTTGTGTAAGAAAGATGGTTCTCTTAGGATGTGCATTGACTACCGTCAGTTGAAGAAAATCACAATCAAGAATAAATACCCACTTCCTAGAATCGATGACTTATTCGACCAACTTCAGGGTGCCAATTAATTTTCTAAGATAGACCTTAGATCTGGCTATCATCAGCTCAGAGTAAGAGAATGTGACATTCCAAAAATAGCTTTTCAAACCTGGTATAATCACTTTGAGTTTCTAGTCATGTTCTTTGGTCTCACAAATACCCCAACAACCTTTATAGACTTGATGAACCGAGTTTTCATGCAGTACTTAGACATGTTCGTCATAGTCTTCATCGATGACATTCTTGTCTATTCTCATAATAAAAATAATCATACAGACCACCCCTGAATAGTATTATAGACTCTTAGGGCCCATCAATTGTTCGCCAAATTCAGCAAGTGTGAATTTAGGTTAAGATCAGTAGCTTTCTTTGGTCACATTATTTTCGGTGATGGTATTAGAGTTGATCCTCAAAAAACTAAAGCAGTAAGAAACTGGCTTAGACTTATCTGTCCTTCAGATATCAGGAGTTTCTTGGGTTTGGTCAGTTATTACCAATGGTTTGTTGAAGGGCTTTCATCTATTGCATCCCCCATGTCTAGGTTGACTCAGAAGAAAGTCAAGTTCTAGTGGTCAAATTCTTGTAAGAATAGTTGTCATGAGTTGAAGACTCAACTCACCACAACCCAGTCTTAACACTACCATATGGTTCAAATGGATTTTTTGTGTATTATGATGCTTCCAGAGTTGGTTTAGGGTAGACTATGCCTCCAGACAGATTAAGCCCCGTGAAAAGAATTACACTACCAATGATCTCAAATTAGCAGCTGCTGTGTTCGCCTTAACAATTTGGAGGCATTATTTGTATGGGGTGCATGTTGATGTGTTCACATACCACAAGAGCTTGCAGTATGTATTCTCGCAGAAAGATTTAAACTTGCGCCAAATAAGGTGGTTAGAGTTGTTGAAAAACTACGACATCAGTGTTCTGTATTATCTGGGAAAGGCTAATGTAGTGACATATGCCCTTAGTAGGTTGTCCATGGGTAGATCTTCTCACGTTGAAAATGATAAAAAGAAGCTAGTTCAGGAAGTTCATCCGCTTGCCAGAGTAGGTTTCCATTTGGTTGATTCAGTCGAGGGTATTATGTGGGTGCAAAATAGTTTGGAATCTTCTTTGGTTGCCGAAGTGAAAGAAAAGCATGATATGGATTCTAGTTTGGTTAGGTTGAAGGAGTCTGTCAAAGATCAGAAAGTAGAGGTTTTCTACCAAAGGGGATATGGTGTGTTGCGTTGCCGGAGTAGATTGTGTGTGTCGTGTGTAGATGACTTGAGACAACAAATTCTTGCTGAAGAGCATGGTGCGCGTTACTCTATTCATCCAGGGGCCACTAAGATATACCGCAATTTGCATGAAATCTATTAGTGAAGCGGGATGAAGAGAGGCATTGTAGAGTTTATAACTAAGTGCTCTACTTGCCAATAGGTTAAGATTAAGCACCAAAAGCCTAGTGGTTCTGTACAGGAGTTCAGTATCCCCAGAGGAAGTTAACATGGAATTTGTGATGGGTTTGCCTCGTACTCATCATCAGCATGATTCGATTTGGGTCATTGTGGATAGGATGACCAAGTCAGTTATTTCCTACCAGTCCATACCACTTATTCATCTGAGGATTATGCCAAGCTCTACCTTAGAGAGTTGGTTAGGTTGCATGGTATTCTGTTGTCCATTATTTCTGATAGAGGTACTCAATTTACCTCATACTATTGGAAAGCCTTCCAGAAGGGTCTTGGTACCTAAGTTCAACTCAGTACAACCTTTCACCCTCAGACAGATGGTCAAGCAAATAGGACCATTTAGACCCTAGAAAATATGTTGAGAGCGTGTGTCCTCAATTTTAAAGGTAGCTGGGATGATCACTTACCTGTGATCGAGTTTGTATATAATAAAAACTATCATTCCAGTATTTAGATGGCTCCATTTGAGGCTCTGTATGAGAGGATATGTAGGTCTCCAATTGGTTGATTTGAGATAAGTGAGGCCACGTTGATAGGGCCTGATTTGGTGTTTGATGCTTTAGAGAAAGTTCAGTTAATTAGGGAGAGGCTTAAGACAGCCCAAAGCTGACAAAAATCCTCTGCTGATGTGAGAAGGAGAGACCTTGAGTTTGAGATTGGTGACTTAGTCTACTTGAAAATCTCTCCCATAAAGGTGGTAAAAAGGTATGATAAAAAGGGGAAGCTTAGTCCCTAGTATGTTGGACCTTACAAAATTCTAAGCCATTTCAAAAGATAGCCTATGAACTTGAGTTTCCTGCAGACTTAGCATCAATGCACCCATTATTTCACGTCTCAATGCTAAAGAAGTATATTGGTGACCCAGTAATTGTAGTCCCCTTAGAAAGTGTAGATGTTCAGAATAGTCTCTCTTATGAAGAAGTTTCAGTTGAAATCCTTGATCATCAGATTTGCACACTAAGGAACAATGAAGTTCCCTTGGTCAAAGTTCTTTGGCGAAACCAGTATGTTGACGGTGACACTTGGGAAGTAGAAGCAGACATGCGAACCAAGTACCCTCATCTCTTCTCCGTAAAATAAGACTCAGCCTAAGGTAACATTCGTTCTTAGATTTATTCTGTTTCATACTCAGTTCTAGCTGCATATTATTCTCATGTCATTCATACATTAATGAATCAGTTTGGCCATGTGTTATGTTTCAAGTTTTAGTTATGTTTCAGTTGTGCATGTCAATATAGTTACAGTTTAGTCAGCCTCATTCGAGGACGAATGTTCCCAAGGGGGAGATATTGTAAGACCCCATAAAATCCTAGTCCATTTTAGTCTTATATTGCATGCAAAAAGGGGGTCCAAAACATAGAAAACTTAGCTAAGTGTTAGAGACTTAGTCTCACTTTTGGCCTCTAAACTTTGATGACTTTATTATAGACCTTCCCAACTTTGGAAAATTAATTTCTAAGTTGATTCATGATCAGGGTCGCCTATAGGTCATCTCGGGTGAGTTTTGGATATTTTGAATGACGTTTGAGGCATGTTTGGATGACCAAAATAGAGACCTAATGTGATTGGGCCACATCACGTTGAGTACCGCGGGTTGAACGATGCGGCGCGTTGGCTGTAGCGTCACTGGGCCTATTTTGTTCAATAAGTTATGGGTATGGGGGGTAATCGAGTCATTTTCCCCTACTTTACCCCACCTATAACAGGAGATTAAGGATCCAAAAGGGCAAATTTACTCATTTTTTCACAAATTCTCTCAAGAATAAAGCTCTAGTTTCTTCAAGTCCAAGTTCAAGCTTCAAGCAATCTGTAATACCCCGCAATTTCCCAACTCTGTTTAGTCTTCAGTACATGAGAATCCCTAAGTAGAATTTTTGTTCTAGGCAGAATTTTCCCATATTTAGACCCACCATCTTGTTCGAAATTCAGTCAGATTTCCAACGATATACAATTTTCCTAGATTCGATAACCAAGTAAAAAGTTATGGCTATTTTAAGTTCCAATCATAAAAAACCATCATTTCAGTCAGTAGTGTGTCGCTCCATAGGTCCAAATGACAATTTTTAATTTCTAGTGTGACTCCACGATCTCTCCGCGTCGCGGAGGGCCTCCAATTCCCAATTGTCCACATCCAGTAAGGGTTCGCAATTACGCCGTGTCGCACCGTCAGCCTAGTTTCCAGCTGTCAATTTCCAGTGACACGGCGCGATAACTCTGCGTCACGCCAAGGCCCCAAATAAAAAATTTTGACAAAAAATTAAAGTTTCATCCAAGGTTAAATTCATCTTTCCTATGTATTTAATCCACCCAGATGTGGGATTTAATCCCTAAAAACCTATTTAGGTCATTATTAACTCACTTCTTCCCAATTTAAGACATTCTCTCTCAAAGATAGAAAACCTTAGCCTCCAAGTTTCAAGAGCAATCTCAAGAACCCCTCCGAGAGTCTTCAAGAACTTCAAGAGTTAAGATTTTCAGGTATGTTAGATGTTCATTCATGGATCCTTACCTTCCATGGTGCCCAAGAATTCCCTTTTCAAAATATAAGATTTTGGATTCTATGCTTTCTATGTTTGAATTGAATTGAATTCATGTTTCATGTTATTGTTGGGTTTTCGTCCATGATTTAATTACAAGTTTTCATGAAATTAATCATTAATATGTTGAATTGCATGATCTTCATGATAAACCCTACGATGTATAAGTTGATTGATGTAGTCATGATCACTTTATGTGTTTACTATTATGTGACCTACGCATGCTCCCCAAGTGTTTGTCTAAATACCTAAGTGAATGAAATAGTGTCATTATACCATGATAGTATGTACTCCCCATTCATGCACTAGTCAATGTATCCCAAGTGTTTGTTTAAATGTCTTAATGAGTGATTTATGAACATGTAGCCATAATCGTGTTTCCAAAACTTGTACCATGATTTACTTTTAATGTTATCGAGTCCTGGGGGTACTCAATACCCGACAATCTAGCTGTTTACCTAGATCCTTAGTAATTATGGAACAAACTCTGTAGTATCATGAATAGCAAAACTCGATAAGTTGCCGAACTCAGCTAACTTAGTCCAATCCAGTCTAGTCTAATCAGTCAGTGTTACTTAGTTGGGAGTAGGAACTAGCACCGAGTGAGTGTAGAGGTGATGACTTCTTCCGTCAGGAAGGCAGAGTCATTAGTAGCCATCTCACACGACAGAACTACATAGCCAACATAGGATGTGAGGAGTCACCCATTAAATTAAGGCTTGGCTACCTACCAAGGGTCACCCATCAGATTAGGCTTGACTTTCTGTTCAGGGTCACCCGTTAGATAGACTTGAACACAATAGTGTCTTTACCTGTGGCATGGTACTAGCACCCTTCCAACTGGGGTTATAGGTTGGACCCCACTCAATTTACTCAGGGGCATGTCGATTAAGTGAGAATTCCCACTATTTCAGTTTCAATCTTAGTCTTCAAAATAGAACTCAGTTCAGTTCTACAGAATCAAGACTGTCAGATACAGTCACTCAGTCATCAGTAATTCAGATTATTAGTTTATTCAGTTATCAGTTATCAGTTATCAGATTCAGTTCTAGTATACTCAGTTACAGTATGCACAATATATTCAGTAGTTACAGATGCTCCATGTATGCTAATCCAGCTCTTGCATATCATTCAGTTAGTTATTGTTTATGCATATAAACTCATGCATTCAGTCTTACCTCATTTAGCATACTAGTACATTCCTATGTACTGATCGCATACTCGTCTTTTACACTATGATATAACGCCCCAGAAAATGGGTCCCAGAGCGTCACACGGTGCTTGAGGCTACGAGTAGCCCCAAGCTAACCCTTTGAGCCATTTTCATTCAGTTCAACACAAATCAATGGGGTTTCCATAAATAACCCTCAAATATTAACAGAGTAATCATCATCCAAGAATAAAAGAATTTCAGAAATATAATAAAATACGACTTATTAGTCAACTCCCAACATCTATACTAGTCTGACAAGCCTTTAAGAAAATCAATAAAACCAGCGAGCCATTGAGACATGCCCCAACTGACTCATACTCAGTTATCAAATATAAACAGTTTCGTGAAACCAACATCAGACATCACATCCTCGAAACATGAGGACTCACCACAATAGAGGATGTAGAACAGCGTGCCCAAAAAATCATTGTCAAACTTGAAACTGAGCACCTAAACCTACATTTTGAGAAAATGCAACCCACATCCGAAGAAGTGGGTCAGTACCATGGAAAGAAACCAAGTATATGGGGATGTATACAATTGTATAAATATCATCATTATAAATATTTATAAGAAATATGCAGGATGTATGAAAGACTCACATAGCCCGAAGAAAATCATCATAATCATGAGAGGATGAAATAAGTACAATAACACATGTGAGTCATCATATAATTTGTCAATCACTTTCAGTTCATCAAGAATATCAATTCTCATAATGTAAATATCATTTAAATCTTTCGAAAGAACAACTTTCACAATTCCACTTTCAAATCACTTCACCATTCACCATAGACACAAGGAAACACGCACACACTGGGAGATCCTATAACCGACATAAACCATGTGAGCTACATGGAGTCCAACGTACAACCACGTTAGGGAGAGCCATCCTATCTTGCCATCGGAGTAGGACTATCGATATCAAATCCACATAAACTAGTGATCACTATATAAATCAGCCTCAGGCTCACTCTTACGGGGGCACGTAGTTCTAGAGAAGTAAGATCACTTTATAGCTCCCACTCAGTGCTAAAGATTTCTCCCAGACTTAGCTCAGATCATTTCAAAAATAATCTACAACAAAATAATTTCAATAATATATAAATATACATCGGGAGCCATCATGTTTCCCATCTATCAAAATTAACCACATTGTGGATTTCTTTCACACTCAAGTTCAAAACAACTCCATTAATACCTAAAGGTCAAATCATTCAAAATATCTCAAATATTCAATATCAACGTGCTTATAAGACACACTTTCTCAAAAAAAACACAATTTCCAATAGGGATTCACGACCCAAATATTAAAATCATGATAAATATCATTCAAGATTCATACTTTATATATCCACACATGTAAATTCATCTTTCAAAATCATAAACATCAAGATTTCATAATAATCATCATAAGATATGGGTTCATACTTCAAATTCGTAAAAAATCAAATAAAAATCATGCCTTTGTAAAGAAAATTACTTTTGGACACAAGATTGAAAGAGAGTTCTTGTTGAAAAACCCCACATACCTTGAATGATGAACTTTAGATCGATACTCATTTTTGATATGTTAATTGTGCCTTTGAATGATGGTTCTTGGAGTTCTTGAACTAGGAACTTGGAATCTTGAATAAATTTGCAGAATTAATGGTGAATTTTGGAGGTTCTTGAAGTTGGATGAAGGAGCTTAGGGTTTTCTTTTTGAGGGACTTTGATGAAATATAACATGTAATGCTTCTAATAAGAGTTAATATAGGATTTAGATGGATTTTGGGTGAGGGGGAATGGCCAAAACGCCCCTAAAAATCAAATAATTCTCGAATCTGTCCTTTGATGGACTATTTTGATAGTCTAAAGTAGATCAACCATAACTTTTTACTCCGATATCCAAATTAGATGAAACCAATTTCATTAGAAAGAGGACTCTCATTTCTTTCCATTGATATATATTATCTCACCCAGATCATTGTGTACGAGGAGTTATGATCGTTTGATATTGATCAAAAAATTCGCGTTTGATAGGTTGAAGTAGATCAACCATAACTTTTTGATTCGATAGACAAATTGAATGAAACCAATTTCATTGGAAAGAGGGCTCGCAGATCTTTCCGTTGATATATAGTAGATCAACCAGATCATTATGTACAAGCAGTTATAATTGTTTAAAGTTGGAGCAAAAATACATCAGGCCTCAGTACTTTTTCCTGCATGTTTTACTGTTCACTACTATTCACGGTTCGTTCAGAATGTTCATAACTCGTCGCTCGGGTGTCCATTTTGGATGATCCATATATCGTTGGAAAGATTATTCGATACTCTAAGCAATGATGGGTCATAATCTAAGACATTTCACATGTAAAATTTATAATTCATTCTAGAAGATAGAACTCAATACGTTTACGCATAAAATTTCAACAAAAAATTCCCCGGGGTATTACATCATCCCCATTGAAAACATTCATCCTCGAATGACGCTAGACATGACAAGATTAGATAGGGAATAGAACATACAGCTAAAACCATTCGTTAGACTCATCACCATATCGTTTCTCACTTCGAATGCAACATAGAATGCATAAATTCAAGAAACTACAGCTGAACACA
>NC_061117.1:33278245-33298591 GCF_002878395.1 Capsicum annuum
CCATATACCATACCAAATACCATAATATCAAAACCACGGTATTAAAAATTTTGGTTTGGTATGGTAATTCGGTATATACCATACCATGCCCACCCCTACTTGGGGAATTACACAATCACCAACAACTCACACAAATTCAACTACTAAGGTATGTTAGGTGTTCATCCTTGGTCTCTTCCACCCTTGAAAGTCCAAGAACCTTTTTAAAAACCTAAGTTATGAGCTTGCATGATTTAAATTGAATTATGTCCATGTATGTGTTGTTGTTTGGGTGTCAAGTTAATAATATATGGATTTTATGTGGAATAACTAATGCACATGTTGATTGATGTAAGTATTATGTCGAACCCATAAATTGTGAATTGAATGTTGAAGTCATGATATGTTAGCATGTTGTTCATTCCCATTACAAGATTATGCCTTCCAAGTGTTTGATAAAATGTTTATATGAGTGATAGTTGAATAGTGATTATTTGCTATGCTTTTAAAATTATAGTATGGTCCTATTGTAAATGATATCGAGTCCTGGGGGTTATGATACCCAAAATTTAGCGATTTACTTAGTTTTCAGTAGTTATAGAAGGGTTTTAGTTATATCATGAGCAGTAATACTTGGTTGGTTAACATGGTCAGTGTCGGTTCAGTTGGGAGTAGATTCAACACCGAACGAATCCAAGGATGGGGGCATTCCAGATAGCTTAGGGTGTGATCCTTAGTAGCAGTCCCTGAGTTACAAAACTATGTAGCCAGCGTAGGTTGATATGTCTTCCTAGCAAACTAGGGTTGACATACATATATATATATATATATATATATATATAAATATACATATATATATATCTCATGAGTCTTCCTGCCAGATTAGGGTTGACCTAGCCATTGTTAGTAACTCATGGCACGGTACAAACACCCTTCCAACTAGGGTTACAAGTTGGACCCCAATCATTCTATATTGGGGCATGTCGGTTATATGATAGCTCCCACATTTTCTGTTCCAGTACTTAGTTCAGAATTTAGTTCATTCTTGCTTGACCATAGCATAGGGTTTATCAGTTATTCAGTTATCCGATTTTAGTGTTTCAGATAACAAACTATTTTAGAACTTATTTTATGCTTGGTCATGTATTCTCAGTCTTTACAGTTTTCATACATTCTTACTCAGTACCTCATGCTATACATTAAGTCAGTTATTACTCATGAACATAAACTCATGCATATCATCCTAACCTTATTTAGCATACCAGTACATTTAAAGTACTGATCGCATACTTATTTCTTGCGCTATGATGTCTTATATCATAGGTTCATACGTTCGAATTCTCGATCGTATTTAGAATTCTCAGTGCATCAGCAGCAGCAGCAGTGGTAAGTCTTCTTCCTTTGAGGACGAGTTATCTTATATTTAGTTATGTCAGTTGTTCAGTTATTGTAGTCAGTCGGAGTTAGTTGGGGGCTTATCCCATCAACTCTACAGTCAGATAGTTTAGATGCTTTCAGACTAGTATAGACAATTGGTCAGTTTTCAATTGTGATTATCAATCATTTTATCAGTATTGCCAGTATGTTTCCAACCATTCAAAACCATGATTCAATATTGATTTCAGTTATTAAAATCTTATGGCATTTCAATTGAAATTTCGTATATGTTGTTTATCAGTTTTATTCAGTGCTCATAGTAGGTACCAGTTCATGGGTTAGCTTGTGGTCTCTCTAGACTGTAAGTATCGTATGGCATGTAGGGTGTACTCCCAGGGCATTACAATGGAGTAGAGTATTGGCTAGTTAAGAACTATTACATCTAGAGAATAAAGGCAGCGGAGATTAGGATACTACGATGGATTTGTGGATTGACTAAGAAAGATAGAATTAAAAATAATAATATCTGAGTTAAGATAAGAATGACTTCATTACAGAACAAGATATATGATGCAAGGTTAAGATATTTCGAGCATGTGAGAGGAGATAAATAGATGCCCAATGGGAATGTGTGAGAGATTGGAAATGGATGAATTTAAGAGAACTTCGAATAAACCAAAGAAATATTATGGTAAGGTGACTAGATAGGATATTTCAGGACAACAACTTGTCGAGGACATAATATTAGATAGGAAGGTTTTAGAACGTGAATTAGGCTAGAGGGTTAGGAGATTAGAGTGAGTTCATGATAGTAGGTAGTAGTGTTATCCTTATGTTGTTTCGGGTAGATCCCTTGTAGTGTTATTTTATGGTTGTATTGTTCTATTATTATTTGTTGTTGTGATACCCATTATTGTCTTTAAACTCTTCTTATATCTTTTTTCTTAATTGTATTTTATCTTGAGTTGAGAGTCTATCGAAATAACTATCTACCTCACCTTTGAGGTACTGATATCGGATTTATACACTCTATCCACTCCAAACACCACTGTATGAGAATACACTGAGTTTGTTATTGATTATACCAATCTCATGAGGTTAGCATTTTTGGTCAAAAATTAATTGATGTAAGGCAAATTGGTTCCACTTCTTTGGAATCTATGCTTCAAGGATCACATCTAAGGATCCAAGGCTTGGTCATTCTAGAGGAGCAAATACGTGATTGGAGGATAGCTTGGAAGGATCTAGATTTGATAATGTCCTCTAAGGGAGTAATGAGCAACATCGCATTTGGTAATAGCTTGGGCCCCGGGAGATCATAGGCACCAATATAGGGCCAATAAGTATTGTGTTTTGCTCTTGGGTCACTTTTGTCCCCAAGTTGTATTTAGGGTCACTTTTGATCCCAATTTGTAATAAATGGCCTTTGGCCGATAAATAGCTAGGACGCTCCTCTTTTTAAGAAAAAAATTATTCTGGATGACTATATGCACTTGCGAGTATTTTTAATTGAAGCTTGTTGGGAGTTTCATTGATTCGTGAGAAACATGGGTTGCTCAAAAATCTATTCTCGTGGGATTCTTATAAGAGGATGGTGTTATCGGTGATTGAAAGAAAGGTCTTAGGGTTTAATATACCCTTTGGTTGATCTCTCTTTATCGATTTGCGTTAATATATCTATCCTTCTATCCTTTTTGTTCCTTTACGTATTTATCTCATTTTTCCCTTGTTTTTCTTGTTTTTGTGTTGTTTTCATTGTTTGTATTTTGGTTAATATTATTTGGTATCAGAGACGAGCTTGGTTACGTTTCCACAAAGTCAATCTTGGGTCTCGTTGTGTTGAAAAATTGAAAAATCACAAAAAAATTGCTCTTCCCATTTTTGTCCTTAGGTCAAATTTTAATTTTTTGATTTTTGTGTTTTTAGTGTTAGATTTTTGTTTCCTTACACTATTAGAGTCTAAATATCAAATTTGAGCTTAATCGAAGTTGATTTGAAGGTTTTGCCATTAATGAGTTAAAATTGAAGAAATTTTGAAATGGGTCTTCAAATCTGAGAATTTTGGGGTGAAATTGAAGGTTGAAAGGTATTAGGGTTGTTACCCATACAAAAAGGAGCTTAGATTTCAAATTTGGTGTGATTCCAAGTTGAAATAAGTGAGTTGGGTTTTTGAAATCTTCATCCTTGTTCTTGAAGTTTTTGGTAAAGAATAAGCAAGAAAGTACAATTTGATCCAAAACCCTTGGTGCAAATTTTGAAAAAAGTGTTTTTTGACCCATAAATGGTAAATACGATATGAAGTGGTCCTAAAAAGTCACGGAATCAAATAAATCGGCCTTGGGACATGGAGCCCAAATTGCAGTGGATCTAATTATGGTTGACGAGAAGGTTGACAAGTCGTCAACTTAGTGATGAGTTGTCACTCTAGTCCTCAGCTAGGTCACGAGCTATCACCCTAGTAGTTAGCTAAAGACTGCCACTAACCGCCTACAATGCTTAGAGTTGACGCCCACATTGACAAGCTGTCAACCAAGTGACATCTACCTACTAAGTCATCAATCTAGTAGTCAACTAGGTGACGAGCTATCACCCCATTCATCAGCTAAAGACAGCCTCAAACCTTCTACACTTCTTAGATTTGACGACAACATTGATAGGTTGTCAACCAAGTGACGACTACCAACTAAGTCATCAACCTAGTCGTCACCTAAGATAGCCTTCAAATCCTATTCTGCTTAGGATTGACGACAACCTTAATAATTTATTAGCTTAGTGACGACTTCTAGCCCCATCATCACCCTATTCATCATTTTGTTCTCAATTTGGATAGAATTTTTGTTAAGCGCACCTTTCAATTTCTAGTTTCTTTTCTTGATTCTTAAACTTGTTTTTTTATTCTTAAATACTAATTAACAACTAATGATTGATCTATTAGTTGATTAATTGGTTCTTGAGTCCATTTTTATTTTTTTTCTTTATATATTTTATCGTTTCTTTCTTTTTCAACATCATTGAGTCAAGCCTTTTACCTTTCAAATGAGTTATCAATAGTTGTTTTATCTTATTTCTCAATTGTGCTAAGAAGCTATGGGTGGAGCAAATCTTGATACCCTCTTAGAGGTAGTCCTAGGGATGCGAAAAAATATGAAGCAAATGGCTAGGGAAATGTCAAACATAAATGAGAAGTTGTCGAATATCAATTGTGGATTGGAAAGGATAGGTGATAGGTTGGCAAACATTGGGGAGCATTTAAAGGCCTGTTATCCTAGTCCTGACCCCATGTCCAAACTTTCTCAAACCTACCAAATATGACACAAGTCCTATAAAGTGTTGTACGATCACTCCAAATCCAAAGTATTAAGACTTGTGAAGTTTTGATAATTGACAAGAGGCCATGAAACAAGTAAGCATAACTGGTTCATGAAAAGTTGCTTCAAAAGAGTTCAACATGCAAGAGGACTTTTTATGGATAAATTCATATGAGAAAAAATAATGGAAAAAAAGTTTATTACTTCAAATAAATATTAGGAGATCATCATGTGCTGAAAAGAAGAGTTAGTGTTTTACTAGAACACTCAAGAAGAGAATCCAATAAGAATGAGATTTATTGTGGAGTTGAAAGTCTACTTGGTTGTGAAGATCAATAAAAGTTATAAATATTCAAGGACTTTCAAAATAAAATTCATGCACAAATACTAAGAGAAAAAAAGGAGAACATGAGTAAATAAGTAAGAACAATATTTGAGAGAGTTTTTCCTAGCTATCGAAGTGCAGCCTAATACAATGAGCTAGATTGAAGAACCAGATTGTAGAACCTGTTTCATCCTTGTGTCGAATAAACTTCTATTATAGTTAATATGTATTAGGAAGTTACTGAGTTTTAATTTTCATGCTTTTTTAGTGCTAGTATGTTATAAACTAGTTTAGGTGTTTATCTTCGAGTTGGGATAACTCAAAGACTTGGAAACATAAACCTTGGAAAGTGTATATGTTTTTAGTAATTAGAGTTAGTTTCTAGGGTTGCTACAGTTTTGTAATCTAATTTTCAAGTGAGGGAACTTGAAGTAGGTTTCAACAGTTCGGGGAGATTATTCAACATTAGGAATTAGAGTTTATAATTCCTTAGGTTACAGAGTTTGTAATCTTTTGTTGGGAGGCTCATTGTGTTTAGTGAAGTTGGGGTTAAATTCTGTAGAGGTACAGGTCGTGATTATTTACACCTTTTATGAGCTGGGTGTTTTCCATGTAAAACTATCATATTCATTATTTACTACTTCTAATTGAACACATTAGGCAACCTGGTCCATCCGTAGGCAAAAATGGGCATAACTCAAGTGAGTTATTAGGACGTGTAGAAATATTAATTGGTTTCAGAGCAGATTATCTTGTGCAGGCTAACACCTTAAGATAAGATCAAAGATAAATTTTTGTAGCACTCCAAGAGTACACCCTGGGCGTCACACGGTGCTTACGACCCCGAAGGACCACAAGCTAATTAGGGGTGGGCATGGTATGGTATGGTACGGTGTTTGAAACTTTGGTACGGTAATTTTGGTATTCGATTTATAAAAATATTATACCATTACCATACCATATTAATTCGTTATGGTTCAGTATTTTGACGTTTGATTTCGATATTTTGCGGTATGGTAATCGATAACCATAGTTTGTTTAACTTCGACAATAAATATTTGTATACTAGAGTATTATTACTTCAACTTTTCAAAAAAAAACGTCTTAATTGTATCATAAATACACATTAATGATGTAGAAATATTGATAAATAAGTATATACAATTTTTTTTATTAGTCAATTACACCAAAAAGACATTTCAATCAAAATAGAGTAGTGGAAGTGTCAATGTCTAAATATTTTTATACTAATACTAAGTATTATATTTGTGTGTGTCTCTGTATGTATATCTATATATATACATATATATATATCAATATATATAAAAGTTACTTATGTAACTATATATATACTTCGGTATGGTATTCGATATTTCGGTATGTCATTTGTAAATACCGAATACCATACCATATACCAAAAAATTTTAAAATGTACACCATATACCATACCAAATACCATAATATCAAAACCACAGTATTGAAAATTTCGGTTTGGTATGGTAATTACGTATATACCATACCAAGCCCACCCCTAAAGCTAATCCATGACTAGTACCTACTGTGAGCACTGAATAAAATGCTAGAATATATATGCGGAAGAAATTTGAAAAATTCATAAGGTTCTTAAGATACTAAAATAATAACTGAGTATAACTCATAATGTAAGACCCCACAAAATCCTAAGCTTAATTCAGTCCATTTATGCTTGTTAAGGGGGTCCCATACTTAGAAGGTTCTAGCTAAGTTTTTAGACTTAGTTTATTTTAGCCTTTGAAAGTTCACATTCTTATTTTGTGACTTTAATGTCCTTTAATGGTCCGTATTCTTGCTAATTTATGACCAGGAAGGTCAATAGGTGTTCCCGGATAAGTTTGGAATTTTTTAGAACTCATTTAGACCACGTTTGGAATCCCAAAATAGTGGACCAACGTGATCTTAGCGCGTCGCATCACCAATTGTGTTGGTTGATATTGTTGAAGGTTTCAAGGATCAAAGTACTGAGACTCGACGCGATAATGGCACGACGTGTCGACTATCGCATTGATGGCATCGACGTGCCACGTCGATAATAGCATCGATGCCCAGTTTTAGTCATTAAATGTCCACATTTTTAAGGGAAAAAGGGTCAATTTCCCACCCCTATATAAGTCTAAAATATGGGATTTAGCCCCAATTCAACCAAAATATAGTGTCTTTCTCAAGTTTCTCTCAAGAACAAGTTAGGATTTTCAATTAAGGATTCAAATTCAATGCTCAAATTCAAGAATCTCTCCGTCAATCTTCATATAATCAAGAACTAAGGAATGCATAGTATTCATTCATGGATTCTTTTCGTCCATGAAGCCCAAGAATCAAGTTTTAAACTATTAATTCTGATATTCATGTTATGGATTGATTATGTTCATGTGGTTGTTATTGTATGATTCCCAAGTTGGAATCTTTATTTATTTTATGAAACTATGTTAGCATGCAAGTCGAAAACTATGAACTTAGTTGGTTATGATGTGTTAATTTGATGATTATATCTATGACCTAAGTGGTGTATGTAAGGTGTTTGATAAAATGCCTAAGAGAATAAAAATTATACATTATAGCTTAATTGTGACCCAAACGATAAATACATGTTTTACCCTTATGTTCAAATGACTCCAATGCTATTGATGTGCATTGTAGATGTTTATTGGAATGCTCATGATGTTAGAGTAAGAAATTATGACATGATTATATGCATTCCTAGCCACATACAACATTATGATAACCATGTGCTTCATGAAATTCCCAACTTATTGTATGATAAATTGTTGATATTGCACATGTGTTCAAGAAGTGTCAAGTCTTATCAGTTTCATGCTATTGTGTCCTGGGGGTAATTGTACCCGAAAATTTAGTTGTGTGCCTAGAGCCAGTGTCAGTTTTCACGATACTCTCAGTCAACCCATGATCATTAGAATTCAGTCAGTCTCATGACTCAAAAAAATTCGGTGAATTCAGTATCAGTCTAGTCCTACTCAGTAACCTCAGTAATCTCAATAACCTCAGTAATCTCAGTAATATCAGTAAGCTCTGTAATATTTGTAATCTTAGCAATCCCATCCAGTTATCAGATCTCAGTAGTATTCCACCATTCAACGAAATTTAGTGAACCCAGTTCAAATCAGTTATACAATACGATCAGTAACAGTTCAGTTCAGTTAAATTAGTTTAGTGTCTTTTCAGTTGGGAGTAAGATTCAACACCGAGTGAACCCAAGGATGAGGGGTCACCTGTCATTCAGTAGAGGGTGTGATCCTTAGAAATAATCCTTGCATTCCAGAACTATGTAGCCAGTGTAGGTCGAGATGTACCCCTATGAGTCTAGGGACTACACATCTCCTTTGAGTTTTTCCTTACAGAGGAGATTGATGGAAGTGCTCCTTGTCAGAGAGGGTTTACTCACAGCTTGTCTTTACCCGTGGTACAGTACTGATACCCTTCCAGCTGGGTTACAGGTTGGACCCTACCAATTTAGATTCGGGGAATGTTAGTTAGATGATTACCTCCCACAGTATCAGTTTCAGATTCAGTCTCAATAATAGAACTCAATTCAGTTCTACATATATCAGGACTATCAGATGCAGTTGTTCAACTCACTATGGAACTCAGCTAGTTCTATCAGAATCAGGACTGTCAGATACAGTCATCCAACTTAGTCTAGAACTCAAATAGTTCTTCATATTCAGGACTGTTAGATAAAGTCACCTAGTCCAGTAAAGAACTCAAATAGGTTTTTAGTATTAGTATACTCAGTTATCAATTATCAGTAATATAGTACCAGTAACCTCAAATATCAGTTTCCTGTAAACTCTATAATTCATATCAACAATAGACTCAGTTATTTAGTATCCCAGTATTAGTAAACTCAGATGTCAGTACATCAGTAATCAGTATTGTCACTACCTCAGTCCCAACTTATGTATTCATGCATGTATTTCTCACACATTTATGTTCATGTCATTAGTCAATTATTATTGTTCATGCATATGAACCTTTGCATTCAGTCTATCTCACTTGCATATCAGTACATTCAATCGTACTGACGCATTTGTGCTATGGTGTTTTATACCATAAGTTTAGAAGCATGAGCTCCCGATCATCCTTAGAAGATCAGACGTTTAGCAGCCAGACTAGCAGTGAGTTCTCATCATTCGAGGATAGCATGATTATTTTAATTACTTTATTATTACAGTAGTTCAGAGTTAGTTGGGGACATGTCCCATCAACACTATAGATTTTAGATAGTTTAGAGGCTTTCAGACTATAACATATTTTAGACAGTTTATTTCAGTTTGGGGTATTGTTATACCCCATTATAGATATTATTTTTTATTCAGTATTAGTTCTGTTTTGAACCTTATGGCCTTACAACTTATATTCCACATATTTACAGTATATTATTTAGTGCGCAGTTACAGATATCAGTCATGGGTTAGCTTATGGTCCTTCGGGGTCATGAGCATCGTGTAACATTTTGGGTACCAGATTCGGGGCGTTACAGATAATAACATATGAAAATTGAATAATTGACTATGTTAGTCTGAGAGCCTCCAACTGTTTGAACATGAAGTTGATGGGACAAACCCTCAACTAACTCAACTAGAATAACTACTAAAATAATGAAATAGATAAACTCTGTCCTCAAAATATGAGGACTCACCGCTATAACTGCTACTGATAGCCTGAGTTTCTAAGTACGGTTAGAAACCTGAGCGTCCGAACCTATAATATGAGACATCATATCACAAGAGAAAGTATGCGATTAGTATGTAGAATGTACCGGTATGTTAAGTGAGGTAAGGCTGATATACATGCGTTCATATGCATGAGATGATAACTAACTGAATGAACATCATGAAGTAACTGGATAAGAGTACATACAAAACTGTAACTACTGAACATGAAATACTGCACATATAGGTATACATCATGTATCTAAGATTATACTAAAACTGAGTACTGAATTCTGATGGCTGAGTAACTGATAACTGATAGCCATGGTTTTGTAGAACTGACTAAGTTCTTTACTGTATACTGAGACTGAAACTATAACTGTGGGAGTATTCATCTAACTGTCATACACCGATATAGACTGATTTGGGGTCCAACCTGTAACCTCAGTTGGAAGGGTGTTAGCATCTTGCCGCTAGATACTAATAATGTTATGTCAACCCTAATCTGGCAGGAAGATTTATGAAAATATATATGATTGCAGCAATTCTAGTCTGGCAGGAGGACGACTTACCCTACGTTGGCTATGTAGTTCTGTAAGTCAGGGATTGATACTAAGGGTCAAACCCTAACTGGAAGGAATACCCCTATCCCTAGGTTCTCTCAGTGCTGAATCCTACTCCCAACTGAAAGACACTAATTACTAGACTGTACTAAGCTTGACTGAACTAACCCTGATCGTGTTGACTGACTGAACTGGACTGAATTCACTGAGTTCTTTTAATTGACCGAGTACTACGGTTCTTGACCTTTATTGGGACTATTCTATAACTACTAAAACTAAGTAAACACTAGATTTTGGGTAATAAATACCCCCAGGACTCAATAGCATAATTGGTAAACTCATATCACAACTTTAGCAACACAACAATAGGTTACCATGCATAATTTACTCATATGAACACTTTATCAAACACTTAGGGAGCATGATTTCCATACATGAGAACTAACCACATAAGGCATCATAACTACAACATGCAACTTGTAAATTCAAGGGTTTTGACATGAAAGATTCATAATTCAACGCACATGCTAACTTAATTTCGTAGAATTCATAAAATATCTTAACTTGAAATCCATACAACAACACAAACATGAGCATAATTCAATTCATAACATGAGAATCATAATTCAAGTTTTAAAATGGGTCCTTGAACTTCAAGGGTGGAAGGAGACCCAAGGATGAACACCTAACATACCTTGATTGTTGAATTCGTGGGAATTATTGGTCAATTCTTAAGACTTGGACTTGAATTTGATGAGCCTAGGGTTTTTTTCTTGAAAGGTTTTGTGAAGAATGAATGTATTTTATCTTTTTGGAAGCTTAATTTCGTGTCTTGGCTGAATTAGGTGAGGGGAAAGAACCTAATTGCCCTTGGAAAGTTGCAATTAAATGAGAAAAATATGCCCAGTGATGCAGCAGGAGACACGTCGCGTCGATGTTGTCAACGCGATTACCGATGCATAGTATCGATACGGTCGATGCAATTACCAATGGGACACATCAAGATCACATTGGATTGCTATTTTGGTCATCCAAACGTGACTGAAACAATGACCGAAAATTCTAAAACTCACCCAAGATGACCTATTGACATCTCTGATCAGGAATCAACTTAAAAATTGACATTCTAAGATTGTAAGGATCGAAAATAAGATCATCCAATTATGAAGGCTAAAAATAATTCTAAGTCTTAACACTTAGCTGAATTTTTCTAAGTCTAGGACCCCTTATTACAAGCTATATAAGACTGAATTCAACTAGAACTTTGCCAGGTCTTACAATTTTTCACCACCTACTGGATACTTCGAAGGACAAGACATCAATAGGACTCTGTTGTTCAATGGACAGTACTACTCTAGATGTAAAGAAAGGATGAAAGATTTCTTTCAGGCCGTGGACTATGAACTCTGGAATAGAATTATCGATGGACCTCAATACCCCATGAAGAAAGATGTTGAAAATAAGGATGTATTAAAAGAAAAGAATGAGTATGATGAGGTTGGCTTTAAATGCTTGGAAAGAATGCAAAATCCAAGTATATTCTTATTTGTGGACTTGGAATAGATGAATACAATAGGATCTCAGGTTGTACCACCGCAAAATAGATTTGGGACACTTGTGGACGCGTATGAGAAGAATATGGAGACCTTAAAAAGGATGAGGGAACTAAAGATATATCAATAGCATTAAAGGTGTCTGATAGAGAAGAATCTGATCTGGATGATAAAAATCTTATCAAGAACTTTAAAATATTTTTTAAGAAAGAAATGCGGCAAGACAAAAAAAAGGAACAAGTAGGAGGTGTTGTTCCAATGATAAATCTCAAGTTTGTTGCTTAAAGTGTAAGAAAATAGATCACATGATCAAGGGTTGTCCATTGTGGGAAATTGCGTAGGGAAAGGAAAGAGTTGGATAAAAGTTGAAGCTAAAAGAGAAATCTAACTCCAAAAGGAAGGAATCTTTTGCTAAGATGGTTGCATGGGGATTAAGCTCAGCAGAATCTGATGATGATAGAGTTGATAAAAGTTCACTTATGGCTATATATGACTCAGACATAGAAGAAAAAAAAGTAAAATTAGAGGTAAGTCTACTTGATCTTAAAGATAAGTTGCATTTTTGTTCTAAGAAAAGACTAATTTTCTTGATAAATACATTGATTGATAACTTTCATGAGCTCACATCTGATAGGGATCAGTTATTCGATGCTTTTACAAGTCTAAAGTTTGATTACAGTGATCTTGAGACCTGCAAAAAAGTCACTGATACAGAAAATTGCTCCTTAAAGGAACAGGTCAGTCAACTTGGTTTATCTAACTTGGGTCTAAAATTAGAAATCTTAAAGTTATCAATTACTAAAAAAGGAAAAGGAGTTATGAGTAAAAATCAACAAAGAATTGAGTCTGAACTTAAACAAAGAAAAGTGAATTGTTTTATCAAAGATAAAAGGTTAGAAAGCTAACTCAAGAAAACTCTAGGATAAAACTTGATCTTGAAAGAGCTAATCGATGGAGCAACTCATCTAATCATCTAAGTAGTAGGACTCAAAATGATAGGGCTGGCATAGGATTTCACAAAAGAACTATTTTCTCTAAAGATTTATGTTATATTTATTTCAAACTAGGACACCCCATTACTGAATGTCCAAAAGCAACAGAATTAGGAATAAGAACATAAAATTGGTTGAAAAAAAATTCTAGAACTAATAAAAAAACAAGTACACTAACCAACTGCCAACATGGTCAAAAAGAAATTTAATTCATCCATTCAATCATAAGAAAAGACCAAATCTTATCTAGGTACCTATACTAACCTTTACTTCGTTGTTGGTAAAAGTGAGATGAAGCAAGTAAAATTGATACATAAATAATGCTTGTTTAAGATATATTCTGGAGATAAATAAAAATTTCTCTCACTTACTGAAGAAAAGAATGAAAAAAGTAGCTTGTGAAAGAGATTACAGGATGAAGATATTGCCACTATGAAAAGTATACTCGAACAGGTTGTGTGATTCATTTCATCAATTAAACAAGTGAAAATCTCATTGATAGAGGGAACATCAAATTAGTACAATGTATGAAACATATAGATTATTGGGGATGAGTAAAATTACATGAGTATCCCCCAATGAGTGGTTAAAGAACACTATTCAAAATACATATTAATTTTAATTTTAGGCTCAGTTTTGTACATTTAGTTGTATGTCTCTATATCATTTTTAAGTTCAAGAAACTCATGCAATATAACATTATATTTGCCTATGTCACAGGAAAATAGCTTGAAAAATGGAAACAAGATCAGCCATTGAAATAATGATCAAGGTATGTGTACCAAAGTTTTTTTAAATATTAAAAATGATTATAAAACACTTGTACCTCTTTCTTTCAAAATTCCCAAAAGAGACTGACTCCTAAAAGAACTCCATAGCCATCACTTTTTCAAAAAATAAAAAGTCCAAGATAATGATAATCTTTGTTTCAAATTGGCAGTTTCATCTCGTCACACCTTTTCGCAAAGCCAAACTTGATTGATACTTTAGAAGTTGGTCATGTAAATATTAATTCTGAGAGAGTAGCTACTATTAGAATTATTGTTAACAAAGGTGCTCTTATTGTGTATGATTGACAGAAAATTGAGGTACCAAGTGAGGGGGAATAATTTGGACTGCGAATCAGGAAAAATGTGTCCATGAAACTGTTAATATTATTGAGGAAGAAGGATGTGTCTGCTAAGGAGGAATATTTTGGTGACCTCATAGTTAAACTAGATCCATTTGATGAGCTTAATTTTATTGATGCATCCATTTAGGGAGAAATGTTTAGAGACCCCTCAGTAGAACCTAATTCTCCTATTAAGTTCACTGTAGAAAGAGATTTAGGATTGGTGAACAAGGATGGATAATTGAGGGTTGGGTATGAAATATTTGTACATATGGAACAATTTGAGGCACCTGGTTCTTTTGTACCAATGAACAACATTGGTGCCTATTATTCACACATTAATTTCAAAACGGGTGTGATCTTATCTCTTAGAGAGAAATATTCACGCCTTAAAGATGAAGCAAAAAAATAGAAAAAAAAATAAAACAAGGCTACAAAACTGCAGTATGCAATGCTTTGACCAACTCAAGAAAGATTCTCCTTCATATCTCATGCTCCAACTTTGCCAAAAACCAGTGCTCCTACCCTTAGACTCTTCCAAACCTTTTTTACTCTCAAAACAAAGGCTTTCATATTATTTTAGATTTTGTTAAAAATCTCTGGTGCATCTTATGAATGATCAATGAAAATATTTGATTTTAGTCTCTTGATTCTGGCTATTTCCTTGTCTTTGTAAATACTTTACAATATCTAACTGAGTTTTTGGATTTTAAATATTTGTATAAATGATAGCCCCAGTGGCCATGAGCTTAAAATTTCAAACTTAAGAGAGTTTGCATAATTGATATAAGTTTTTCATGATGCCGAAATAGGAAAGTGTGTATACTGTGTAATATTTAAAACCCATGATTCTGACCTAGTTCATTTAACGTGTGTATTTTGATACTTTGTTTAGATTCTGAACTGTCTAAAATAGATTGAGTACAGTACACAGGGTGCATTAGTTTATGATTATCAAAAGGGGAGAAATTATTGAGCTCGTGTATATTTTGATAATTGACAAAGAAGTGAAACACGTACATGAAATAGGTTGATAAACATGTTCCTGCATCCAGAGTCTAACTTGTATAAGGACTTTTTGAAATTAAAAAAGTCTCAAGGAGAAAACACCACGAAGTCTGTACAAAGTATATTCAATACAGGAGTACAAAAATGTACAGACTCAAGCATCCAAGCAAGATGTGAGTCCTTGTCATGCAAGAGTTTTTACAAACTTGGACAAACCATATCCACATAAGGAGTCCACAAATATGCAGGCTCAAGAATCCAATAAGATAAGAGTCTTTGTCAAGTAAGAGTTCTAATATATTTATAGATTTCGATGATTAACAATATGATGAACCAGGTTTATGAAGCATATTTCTATTACCTATTCCATCATGCAGAGTCTATAATTCTTTGAAATTTATATGATTGAAATAATTTTTGATGATGCCAAAAGAAGGAAGATAAGAGTTGTTGCAAATTTTATAATCTAGTTAACTAACCTGTGTTATTTAAGTATTCCATGATTTAGCTTTCACAGGTCAAGATATTTGTATTAAAATGGGTTGCACAAGAGCATGAGTTTTCATTCAAGTATTACATAATATAGTGTTCATAGGTCAAGATGTTGATATCAAAATGAAATGCACAAGGGCATAAGTTTGTCATCATCAAAAAAGGAGAATTTGTTAAGACTTGTAAAGTTTTGATGATTGACAGAGGACATGGAACAAGTAAGCATAGTTGGTTCATGAAAAACTGTTATAAACTGGTTTAGGATTTTACCCTTCGAGTTTGGATAACTCAAAGACTTGGGAACATAAATCTTGGGAGGTTTGCATATTTTTAGTAATTAAAGTTAGTTCCTAGGGTTGCTATAGTTTTGTTATCTGATTTTCAATTGGGGGTACTTGAAGTAGGTTTCAACAGTTTGGGGAGATTGTTGAACATTAGGAATTAGAGTTTATAATTCCTTAGGTTATAACGATTGTAATCTTTTGTTGGGAGGCTCATTGTGTTTAGTGAAGTTGGGGTTAAATCCTGAAGACGTACAAGTCGTTATTTTTTATACCTTTTATGAGTCAGGTGGTTTCCACGTAAAACTATTGTATTCATTATTTACTGTCTTTACTGCTTCTGCTGGAGCATGTTAGGCAACTTGATCCATCCGTAGGAAAAAATAGGCATAACTCACATGAGTTATAGGGACGTGTAGAAATATCACAAATTGAAAAAGACAATTCCAACACTAGCCGTGTGTTATCCGCTAACCATGATGCTAGCATTTTACATAGTATCACTCCTTCAATTGTGCAGGTTCATGAACAAACAATCTCAAGGGAGAATACAAGGAGGATGCCTCATGACAACGAGCTTAAAGGTCTAACGAAGTTCTTACCAAAAGATTCCAAGCTTGAAATGTGCAACAACACGTTGATAAAGGATAGGGATTCGAGGATGAATCCTCTTCAAGAAAGGGAGGATGATGTAAGCCAAATTGGCTCCACTTCTTTGGGATCTATACTTCGAAGATCACATCTAATGTGAATTTATTCAATTTCTTAACTTTGTAACTGTTGGTATATTCAACTTATGGGAAAACTTGTGTTAACTAACTGTTATTTTCAATTATAATTAATCCACCTATTACAGTATGAAAGGTTGCACTTTTTAATGCACAACCATAATTATTTCCAATATTGTATCATATAAAACAATAAATTCCTTAAGCATAGAGAATTATGAATTATCTTTCTTCTTCTTTAATAAATTTTTCTTGTATGAATCTTTATAAGGATTGCAATTCAACTTTACACTTATGATCTATTCACTTATAATATAATATAAAATAATATAGTATAAAATATCAAGAATTGGTTATTTTAGGGGAGTAAATACGTGATTGGAGGATAGCTTGGGAAGGAGCTACATTTGATGATGTCCTCCGAGGGAGTAATGAGCAACATTACATTTGGCTAATAGCTGGGCCGCGGGAGAGCATATGTGCCAATATAGGGACAATTAGCATGGTGTTTGGCTCTTGAGTCACTTTTGGGCCTGAGTTGCATTTAGGATCACTTTGAGGCCTAATTTCTAATAAATGACCTTTGACCTATAAATAGCTAGGACTCTCCTCTCTTTTAAGAAAAAAGATGATTTTGGATGTTTGTATGCATTTGGGAGTGTTTTTAATTGAAGCTTGTTGGGAGTTTTATTGATTCATGAGAAACGTGGGTTGTTCGAAAATCCATTCTCATGGGATCCTCACAAGAGGTTGGTGTTATCGGTGATTGAAAAAGAGGTCTTAGGATTTAATATATCTTTTTTGTTGTCCTTTCTTTATCGATTTGTGTCAATCTATCTATCCTCTTATCCTTTATGTTATTTACGTGTTAGTCTCATTTTTTCCTTGTTTTTCTGTGTTTTCATGTTGTTTTCGTTGTTTGTATTTTGTTTCGTAATCAATCAAACTAATTAAGAAAATGACCTCATGAGATCAGTTTTTTCAATAAAAATAGATTTTTAGGCAAACTGATTCCGTTTCTCTATTTCCCTATGACCTCGTGAGATCACTTTTTTATAAAAAAGGATTTCGGGGCAAACTGATTCCATTTCTTTATTTTTATCTTCCATTCTCATATCATAAAAGAAATCGATACTGTTGTTTCCCATCGTCCAGCCACAGCCACTGTCTAAAACGTATTTTTTTTCTTTTTTTAATTCTCAATCTTTTAGTTATATGTATTAATTACATTATGGTTTATTAATTTAATTTAATTAATTTAGATTTATTATAAATGTATTTACATTATAGTGAATTCTATCAAGATCTGTTAAGATCTACTTTGATATCTATTAGGATTTGAATCATCCGTCTTTTACTTAGACTAGGAGTAAATTTCTCCTATAAATAGAAAAGTTTTGTTCATTGTATTAACAATTTTATGATCTCTCATACCTCAAGAGAATAAATAAGAATCACTCTCTATTCTCTCTACTCTTCTTCTTTATTCTTTCCTATTTTATAACACGTTATCAGCACGAGACTCTGCCAAATAAGGTGAGATTATAAATCTAAAGGTCAAGGTTAGTAATTCCTTATGTTATTTGTATTTTTCTATTAATGATATAATTATTATTGGATTTGAGGAAAAATAATTTGTTTTAAACCATTTATGTTTTAAATTCATTCCCCAAGAATAATATTATCAAAAGGGATGATAATATTTGAGTTCAAGTCCCATCGATTTATGCCTAAGACGCCTTTATATGAATAAAATATTGAGTTTGAATCTCAATACACCATATTGATGATATTGTGATGGCTAAGGCAAAATAATGGGTATTGGGTGAAAAGTCATGAAATTCGACCCCATTGAATATGCTCCATTTCATGAAGTGAATGTTGTAGCAATATGTGATAAGTCTGAAATATGACAACTTACTTCATTCTTGAGGTGTATGTGGTAGCAGTGCATAATATATCTGATAGAAGACAAGTGATTGAATGCATGAATATAATAATGATCATCAAAAGTGATAATATTTTCACACGTTTATATGATTATAAGATATGCTAGAGAAAAATTCTCTACATCATATGTATGCCTCGATTTGCTTCTGAAGTAGCAAAATCTTGAAAGAGGTTATAAGTTATCATAATTTGATAGGCTTAAGGCACGATTATATTCCATTCTTGGGGAATGAGAAACTTATTAATGCAAACGTGCACTTGATTGTGATTGTATCACAACTCACCTCCGAAGGAGGTTGAATAATTTTGAAATCTACTTCTGAAGTAGTAAATCTAAAATTTATTCATGTAATAGTAAATCTAAAATTTACTAAAGAAAAAGTACATGTCATGGTAAACTTGGAGTTTACTAGAATAAAAGTTCATAAATTGATATGAACGATTGTGACATCTCGAAGATGTGCATGTATTGAAGAACTAGAAGATTCTTCAAGAATTATTTATGTTGTTTGTTCTCATGATAAGTTGGTTGGACCAACTAATATTGGGATTGGATCCCTTCAAATTTGAAAATTTTAAAAGGTGAACAAGGTCCCGTTCATCTATCATGTGATATGTTAAAATGATGCATCAATAAGATGATCATATGTACATTCATTGTCAACCTGTAGTTTGACATTCATAAAGTTGCTTGCTCAACAAAATTGAGTTAAGAACATAATTTTCAGATTATGCAATCAAGAAAATTATCTTGATGATGATGATTTGGCATTGAATGCCTTCGATAAATAGCTAAACCATCGCTAATGAGAACAAAGCTTCATGTGTTGATCTGAAATATGATATGTTGTGTACAATAATACTTGTATGCATTAGATCAATAAATTATGATTATTTCTTCATCTCAATTGGTTCGAGGTCATGAACTAACTATTCCATCTAATAGTTTTAATGTGTGGTATACGATTAATGAATGTACCATGATGCACAAAGATGGATCCATCAAAGAAGATGGAGGATGTATGTTAGCTTTCCTAACATAAGGAGGAGTTTATAAGCAGCTATGAAGTATGTTAGGAATTATCATCAGATCCTCATTCAAAAGAAAATTCAAGTCAAATGTCGAACGCATCTCATATTTAAGATGCAAGTGCTCCTATTTTATGTCTCTAAAGGACAAAGTCTATGCATGAATGAAACGTGATAGACCAATCGATTCTAAATAAAATACTTGAAAAATAAGGAGCAAATAATCATAATAAGAAGGCAATGAGCTCTTGAAGAGCCTACGACATACCACTTCATGAAACCTTATGAGAGGTTCATTACCTGAAAATAATAAAGTGATGAGATCTCAAATGTTATGTCGCATTGTAAACTGATACAAAATGATATATCATCAATATCTTTGACACAATTGGCGCAATATTGTGAAAGATTATAAGGATCTAAATTCTACGTTTATTTAAGCATCCTGACGTAGAAACATTTATCAAGTGACATGAAAGGATGCATTTTGGTAAACGTAAAACTTATTTGATTTGCAGTCCAGACACTTGAAGATGTCACTCATGAAATGTTTAATATTGTCACTTGACAAAACTTATATGAAAACTTTTAAGGATTCAAACTGCTTGAAGCATATAAAAGTTTCTGGGAAACTTATTTATAATCCTTATATTGTATAAGCTTATTGCTTAAACATCATTGGAACTCTTGGAGAGCTTTGAAAGCAATAGATTATTTGCTGAAATTCGAAATATATCGTATTGGATTGGTTATGAAGCACCATATCTTAGTGCAATTGATGCACTCATGTACCTTGCAAATACTACAAGGTCTATAGCCTTTTCAGTTAATTTGTTAGCAAGGTATGTTTTAGCTCCTACTATGAGACATTAAAATGGGATAAAACACATGAGCTTATTTTATTTTAAAAATTGTAGTCCCGATCTTATTGGTCATGCTGATGT